>NC_142677.1:11159137-11459137 GCF_964200805.1 Pocillopora damicornis | reverse complement strand
ATTTTGCTTATGTTGTACCAGGGACTGTGAGATTTTGGTTGACAAAAAGAAACCCCATAGTGGAATTTAAATTAATTGGCGATAAATACGTGAGATCTGAAATCGAAGACGGGCATCGAGTCGTTTTTACATTTGTCCGTGGAGATGGCAACAGATGTGGATACAAAAATATGGTCCATCATTAATATATTTGATTTAGCACATGTTTATTGATTTTGATAGTTGATGTCAAAGAATTATTTTACTTGCATGTGAATTACCTTCATAAAATGTAAACATGTGGTTATAAATGACCCATATATTTCAGTCTGTGATTCTGTTGTAATCAATGCAGTAACATTTTTGAAAAAGACTCCTTGAATACTGTATACAAGAAACATTTCACAGGCATAGCAAATTATTCTACACAACTTCTACTAACAGTTTTTGGGTAATACACTCCTTTAATACATTGATATATTATATCATTACTGATTGATTAAATCACATCTTGGCTTCCATTTACCATCTATTTTAACAAGATGTGCACAGAAAGTGGGAGCATCGCATTTGCTGCATTTTGCAGTACATGTTTTGATGGTATGGCCAGAAGTTGAACAGTTTCCACAGTTGTAGCTTTCCTTCACCCTTTCCAAACCAGCAGCTTCCAAAAGCTGTATTCTGTGTTTTTTCAAGAAAAGTTGCTTTAGAGCAGAAACCCCTCTATGATTAGATGATCGAAAGTAGTCCTTTGATACAGTGTTGTTGTACTTCTCCATACCTTGCTGAGTGTAATAAGCTAAATTTTGGTATAGCTTTAAAAATTCAGGTACATGAACATACAAAGAATGCATATATGGTGTTACATCTTTTGCTTGGTAAAGGTCTAAGAATTTTTGAAACCATTTTTTGATTTTGTCCTTGAGGCTAGAGATAGCATCATCTGTAGTGTAATTAAGTTTAAGATCACCTATAATATCTATGAAATTACCCCAAAGGGCTTGCAGCTTGTCCACATTATGAAACTCTGGTAATAGTAAGTGAAAATTAATATGTTGGAAAAGCAAGAGTTTTTCAGGTCTAGTAAGGTCTCTGTACTCCAACTTCTTGCTGTCCCTATTAATTTTCCATTCAAAATTAATTCCAAGTTCTTTTACAAATTTCTCATACCCAGCCATATGTCTATACTTATTTCGACAAAACCCATTTGAAAAAGTAGATACCTTGTCAATGGCATCTTTCCTGCGAAGTTCCCTGATCAGAAGTTCAATTAAATTATCAGATATTCTCAAAAATAAATGTAGTGTATCAATTATTACATGGTCAATAGGAATAAAATCAAATAATGGATTGGTTTTACAATTATATTGCTTAGATTTTGCATACTTACCTATTTCTTGTAAATCTCTTGCCCCAAGAGATTTGTCAGTTATAGACCACTTTTAACTGATGTCAAACCTTTCATTTCCTGGGCACTTACACCAAATACAAGAGAAATTTTGATTAGCAGCCCCTGAACCACAAACACAGGCTAGAAACTTCCAGTCTCCTCCCAAAAAATACTCAATGCTATACTTATGACTATTTACAGTAATTTCTTTTAAATTTGACATTTCATTATTTAGATCAGCAAGGCTTTCTTTAAGATTGTCATAGTTCTCTGTTGTCTTAATTATTGCTAGAACATAGTTCCCTTTTTCATTAATTGCTGCATCCTTTTCATTCAAAATTGTGTGTGACATTTTCAAGTTTAAGCCTTTTCCCAATGTTGGTACCATCACCACTGAGCTTTACTTTAATAGTAGTAACCTTGTCCAATACTCCATTTTTCTGCAGCCTTTTTATCTGTTCCTCAAGACTCCCCCTGAAAGAAATCTGTACTCCCTCTGCCTCCCCTGGTGTACTTCTCAGATTCCAATTGGCATTTAGTTTATCTAGGTGTTTGCATATTTTATATTTTGTGGGCATGTCTTTACACTTCATGGCCAACTCATGCCAAGCTTCATTAGATATATTCAATTTTTCCTTCAAGTAAACCCACATATTGATGTCATCAATATCATTGTCAGTCAGTTCTCTTGGCTCTGTTTCCAATAGTTGTAACTCTCCCTCTTCTACCAATGAAATAGTTTCATATTGTTGAGTGTCATTATTAAATACCTCAACCTTGGTGGCAATAAAATTGTAGAGGCCTAAAAATGACAGTGCTGAGTGGCAGTCTTCTTAAAATCCTCGCCTTAATCTTGCCTGATGTTGTTTGGTATAATAATAATAATAATAATAATAATAATAATAATAATAATAATAAGTCTTTATTAAGCACTCTAAACAACAAACGTGTTTAGTTACAATGATATGAAATCAGCAAGTATAAAACTAATAAGCTAACTAAATTACTAACTGAATAACTAATAAGAGAACAAACATCTATTAGTAAAGGTCCTTTTGAAACGTTCAGTTCTGACAAGCGGGAGAATATAATTATGGCGCCTCTTACGTAGCGTATCCATTGTTCGCTCTGGTGGCAAAAGGTCATCTAAAGCTGTTGGAAAATCGCTGTCGGTGATCTTGGCCCACAACTTCTTATCTTTTAGAATAATAATATTTTCAATCGAAAAAAGCTCTTTACAGTAGCCAAGCTTAAAAGCTCTCTTGAACAGCCTGTCTATGCGACTCAGATATTTATGATAATACGCGCAGCCCCATACTTCTACAGCATATGTAAATATAGGTAGAATAAGACTGATAAAGAGGAGATGAAGATGATCCAGCGGCAGTCCATAGAATTTACAAACACGTAAGATGTACAGACGACTACTGGCTTTCGATATAATATTATCAAAATGTAAATCCCAGTTACACGGATCAGATTGAAAAGTTACACCCAACAACTTCAGACATGGTTTACGCTCAATAGAAACCAGAGGAGCAGGTAAGGCCTTAGTGGATTTGCCTCTAAGAAGCATCTCCCACGTTTTCTTTAAGTTTAGTTGCATACGATTAGCAGATGTCCATGCGACGATCGATCTGACCTCCTCAGCTGCTAAATTGCCGTTATTAGCCAGCGATTTTACTGGAATACTTAATGTTAAATCATCAGCATATTTCACAAGTAAATTCTGATTTGGTAGAATGGCCTTAATATCATTGACCATAATAGAAAATAGTATAGGGCCTAAAACTGTCCCCTGAGGGACACCTCTATTGATATTTACATAGTCCGTGACAATGGCATCAACAACAACTCTTTGTTTCCTGTTCTGTAAAAAACTAATAATCCAATTGGTCACGTATGGATTTATATCAAGTGTTTTCAACTTAGAGCAGAGGATATCATGAACTGATATGATATCATAATCAGTGAAACGTTTGCTTTTGTTTGGACCTCTTTGTCCCTTTTTTTGCATTCTTGCTGCTTTTTTCGCTAATCTTTTGAATTTTTGTTTGTATTGTTCTTTTCTGTTTTCCGAATCCCTAATAACATCTTCAAACTCCTGCTCAATTTTTAATCTCTTTGCCTGCTCTGCGGCTAAATCCAGTTCAGCTTTCCTTTTCTGCCCACGAAGCTGTTGGTTTTCCTCAATCAATGAGTTGTTTTCAAGCTCATGATAGAAAATTTTGAAGGAGTGGTTTTTTGCCTTCCACGCATCAATAAGCTTCTTTATACTTTTCCCCCCACTTTTTGACGCTTTCTTGAACGCTGAATGGAGGAGAGAAATCTTTTTCCTGAAGACGTTGAGAATTCTGGAATTTATAACAACTCCGCGAATCTCAGATTCCCTCAATATTTTTTCCACGATTCCCACAATCACAGAATCAGCACTTTCGTCGTTCGGCTCTTGATCAGACTTCTTCGACAGGGAATATATGAGATAGCTGATAAAAAAAAAATCAGTTCGGTGAAAAAAAATTGAAAAAAATTAAAAAGAAAAAAGAAACAGGTTGGAATACACTTCGATAAACGCAATTTTTACTTACTTGTTTATTTCGTAAGTAAACCAAGGCAGTTTTTCCCCTTTTGGACCATTTGTTTCTTCGCCGAAATCGTTTTGTGCATCTACCGCCACCGCGAGAAGAGCCAGCGAAGAAAAAATCACCAGTGCGTAAACTTCGAGTCCCATTTCCCGAACCCAAACAATATCCAATACATCAAATTGCGCCAAATTTATTGTTTTTTTCGTATTTCGCGGTAATGACCAGTTTTAGGCATGCGCTTTAGAGTTATAGTCCCAGACTCCATGGCCACTGCTTGCATGTGGCGTGAACCCCTCTCCGACATATCTGAATCGCTAACCATAAGTCTCAAAAACCCGAACGAAATATTTTAATGATTTCCTTCAAATACAGTGGTATAGAAAGCTTATGTACGTTAGTTTTAGAAACTGAAGGTAAGAAAGATAGCAATTCAAATGAAATACACGAAAAAGAGGAAAATGTTCGAAAAGTAGCGTGTTTTTGACTGACCTCAGACTGCGTGACATGTCACGAAAATCTACAGAGGCAGATGTTAAACGTAAGTTTGATATGATCACTTGCGGGATGAACTCGCAGAATTTATCCCGTTTATCTAGAATTCGATGAGAAAAAAGCATTGAAAATCAGGTTGAAGATTGGATATGACAACCTAGGATCTATTCCATTTGAAGGATGAATTCTCAGATTTTACCCCGTTATTCTATAGAATTTTCAGAAAAAAAAATGGGAAATCGGGGTAAAGATAGCATATGGGAACTTCGGGTATTATCCACAATTTACCTCTTTTTTTCTAAAATTCACTGATCAAATGGAAAATTGGGGTGAAGATGGCATATGGGAACTTACGGTATTAGCTACTTGCGGGCCAAATTCTCAAAATTTACCCCGCAATTCTAGAATTCATTGAAAAAAAAGAAAAAAAAAATGCAAAATCGGATTAAAGATTGGATTTGGCAACCTAGGATTTATTCCACTTGAAGGACGAATTCTCAGAATTCATCCCGCTTTTCTAGAATTCATTGAGAAAAGAAACTTTTTTATAAAATTTGTATTTTTTCCTCTTTTTTTCATTTTTAAGTAAGACTAGCGAGCCGCACAAAGAAACTCTTCTTGTAATTGTAAGCTCCTCGTTTATTTCCGACGCGTTTCGTCTCTAATTAAGACTTCTTTAGAGAATGACTACAATTAACGGGGAACAGTATATTACATAGCACGTTGGTGTGCCTAAGTTTTTAATTTCCATGGAAGTTTAATAATAACTGAAAGCGGGCGTTATAGAAAACGTCTAAATACATATTAAGTTATTGTGCGTTGCCTTATTTTGGGGGCTAACGATTAGTGCTAATCGTAGAATCTATCGCTGAAAAAAGAAATGGAAAATTGGGGTAAAGATGGCATATGGGAACTAAAGGTGTTATCTACTTGTAGCATGTTCTCTCAGAATTTACCCCGTTTTGCTAGAATTTATTAAAAAAAAATGGAAGGCAAGTCAGTAGGATAAATTCTACTTGGAGGATGACTTTTCAGAATGAATCCCGTTTTTCTATAATCATTGAAAAAAAATGGAAAATCGGGGTAAACTAGATTAGATGTGGCAGGTCAATAGGACATGTTCCAGTTGGAGGATAATTTACTAAAATATGCCCCGTTTTTCTATAATTCCTTGAAAAAAAATTGAAAAATCAGAGTAAAGATGGCATATGGGAACTACAGGTTCTATCCACTTGTAGCATGAATTCTCAGAGTTTACCCTGTTTTTCTGGAATTAATTCACTAAAAAATGGAAAATCAGGAAAGATTTGACATGACAAAGTAGGTTATATTCCACTTGCGGGATGAATTCTTAGAAATTGTCCCGCTTCTCTAGAATTCACGAAAAAAATGGAAAATCTGAGCAAAGATGGCATTCGGGAACTTCGGGTAATATCCACTTGTAGCATGAATTCTCAGAGTTTACCCTGTTTTTTTGGAATTAATTCGTCAAAAAATGGAAAATCGGGGCAAAGATTGAATATGACAACTTAGGATATATTCCACTTACGGTATGAATTCTCATAACTTACCCCGTTTTTCTGGAACTCATTGAAATAAAAATGGAAGATCGGGTTGAAGACTGGATATGGAAACTTAGAATGCATTCCACATACGGGATGAATTCTCAGAATTCACACCGATTTTCTGGAATTAATTAGAAAAAAACCGAAAATGAGGGATGTTCCGAGTTATAATTTATTCCAATTTTAAGATAAATGGACACAATTTAGCCCGTTTTCAGAATTCATTGAAAAATTCATTTGGCATGTTGGATATATTCTTTTTATGAGATGAATTTTTTTTCTAGAATTCTCTGAAAATAATGGAAAATCGGGTAAAGATTACAAACCACAAGTTGGGATATGTTTCACTTGTAGGATGAATTGTCTGATTTTACCCCATTTTTACAGAATTCTTGGAAAAATGCAAAAGACCGGGACAACGATTGAATATGACAAGTTAGGATGTATTCCATTGACGGGATGAGTACTCAGATTTTACCCCGTTTTTCCAGAATTGACTCAACAAACGGAAAATCGGAGTGAAGATTGATTATGAAAAGCTAGGATGTATCCCACATGTGGGATTAATTGTCAGATTTTACCTTACTTGTCTCTAATAAACGAAAAAAATGGAAAATTAGGACTAAAGATTTGATTTGGCAAAATTGGAAACTCGGAGTAAAGATAGCATATGTGAGCTAAGGGTATTATGAATTCTCAGAGTTTACCCCCTTTTTCTAGAACTAATCTATTAAAACAAAGGAAAATCTGGGTAAAGATTTGACATCACAACTTAGGTTATATTCCACTTGCATGATGAGTTGTCAAAGCTTATCCCGTTTTCTAGAATTCGTTGAACGAATGGAAAATCAGGGACAGATTGGACATTGCAAGTCATGATATTAACCACTCGTGGAAAGAATTGTCACGGTTTACCCCGTTTTTCTAGAGTTATTTGAACAAATCGGAATAAAGATTGGATATGGAAAAGTTATGATATTATCCACTCGTAGGTTGGTTCAGAAAATGGAAAATTAGGGTGAAGATTGGATTTGGCATGTTGGGATATATTCTACTTGCTGGATAAATTGTAAAAATTCAATGAAAAATGGGAAATAGCGGTTAATATTGGATATGTCAAGTTGGAATACATTACATATGCAGGGTACGAGCTATTTGATTGTTTTGATTTTTGAATGCGCTTAAAACATGGAAATGCATGGGAATGAACAGATATACCGCATTTGTAAGTTAGATCGCCGGAATTGCACCCTTTATTCGCGTAAAAGAATGTTGGTATGGGGGTAGGTGTCGGAAGGTTACCCTCGGGTGAAGTCAATAATTTTAGCGGTACATTGCAGAATCCCAGCACAAAGCCTAGAGATTATTGAACAAATATCACCGAGCCTGAGGAGATTTTTATCGCTGGGAAAGAGAATGTAGCCTTCCCTATGAAATATTTATCAGTCTGCAAGTTTTGATGCTATGTTTCACCACTGTGATGTTCTTATTGTTGAGAACGGTCTGTATATTACTCACACCCTTGGAATTTAAGTCAATTTAGCGTTAAAAAAAAGTTTTCAGACAAATGGAAATTTTCCCATAAGTCGCTGTATATATAGATGCATGTGCATATATTGACGGCAAACTATTGATTTATCTTTGCTTGACAAGCAAAGTGTACATATACATAGAGGACTACGGGTTCTATGCACTGTCAGATAAAACATTGTAACAAAATATTTAAAGAGTCGAGTGCAAAGGAAGCCATTCCAAAAGGATCTCATTCCAGAGAGACATCTGCCCAAAAAGCAGTATGCTTATACGAGAAAAGAAAAGAAAAGAAAACTTAAGTAATTCAGATTTAATCAAATTTTTAACAGATGACAATATTAACAAGCATTACTTTCTTGTCACTATTAACATGCATCACGAAAGAAGACAATTGAGCAATAACTATTATTCATGCTAATACTAAGTCAAGGCTTTGTCACAGTTTCTTTCTCAAAAAGATATTGTAGATGAATATGAAGAGTGATTTTATCCAACCGGTGAAATTGGTCATAAACTACTGTGCATTACAAAATTTTTGGTTTATGTCATGTTTTCCACACACAACATGGGGAGAACCAACAATCAAACATGCATGCTGGTGTCATACAGGTTTGTTTACATACTGTTTCATGGGTTGAGTAAAATCACTCTAGTTGTTCCTTTTTTAATGTTTCATATAAATTTTGGTTACCTTTTTCCTGCTATGATATCTTTTGTTGATAAAATCATCTTGATAAATAGGATACACTGTAAGTGTTTGGAACAAATAAACACTTTTTTTGTGTCATTTAAGCAGGAGTGATTGGTGCTAAATATTTTTTCTAACCACATGTGCAAACCGTAATTAATCTAACTCAAAATTCAGGCTTAAATTGCTCATCTAACAAACAAATGGGTAGTTAAAAAAAAACTCCTTCAGTTGTACTTGAACATGCAACACTCCATGGAAATAAACATCTTCAGTACAAATAATTCAAGTAAATAACTTCAGGTAAAATACTGATTTTTTGGAATTTGTGAAATATAAAGTAGACTACACTGCACTAATATACAATAAATCCATTCTATCCTTTTACTCACTTGCAACTATTTGGCTCTAACTGTTCAATACTATTTGACAGATTACAGAAAGTAACTCTGTCCTTCAAATTTGCCCTTATATACTTTTGAATAAAATAAAGCAGTTGACACCAGATCGAGGAGTCAAGGCTATTTTATTCACCCATTCACTCATAATGGTTGGTAAGATTTCCTTTTTATATGAGTTGCTGTAAACATAAAAATTTCAAATAAATTCTTTGCAATTTAAGCTCTAAGCACAATTATTTTCTGGCCCCTCTAGGCTGATTGGAGTTTTCCTGCTCAAGTTGACTGTTATTTTCTGTAAAACAGAAAAATATACATAGGGACCCAGGCATGAAGTGAAGAAACCTTCCTTGGAATTCTTGGAAACAAGACAATGTTTTTAATTGCTCAGATCAAAACCAAAAAATTTTACTGTTTGTTAAAAACAATGTTATATAATGTTAAATGTTACATAATGTTAAAAATATCAAGGACAACAGTAATTCTGAACACAAAATTTAATAAATTTGACACCTGTGGAGTATATAGCATTGCTTATGAATGAGACAAGAATGTGCTTTTAAATTTCCATCATACCTGAATAATGTCTGTGTAAAATTTGAGCTCAAATGTAGTATTTTTAACTTATAAATCTACTCCTAGTAAGTGGCCCTGGCAACCTTAATCTTTACATGTAACTGCCAATAAAATAACCCTCCATCTTCATAAAGATCCAAGTAAGCTTTTAAGGCCTTCCTGTCATTTTTTTAAAGCATGGCCTCATAAACTTTTTCTTTTGGCTCCACCAATAAAAAACATTTAGGGAAAGTCAAATAATCAACAACCACAACTAGTACTTAAATACTAAGTTAGCAATTGACTGAGACACCATTAGCACCACAATAAAAAATGTAAGAACCCTCAACTGGCTGAAACTTGCATCATTCAGTTGCATACTATTCTTCCCACATTTCCTAATAAATTAACCTATATTTAGTGGATACCTCTATAACACAGACACCAGGGAAGGTTCTTAGAGAGGTTACCTTTAATACTTTTATAACTATAAAAGTAATAGCTTTTGCTGCAGTTTAAATTGATTTAATTTTTGAGATACAGTTAACTAATTCTTCACTTATCACACAACAGCTGTGCAAAGCATATCAATTGTAAATAACAAATGTGGAGAGTTACAAATTACTTTCAGTACTTTATAGTGCAAGCAATGTGTTCCTTACCACCATTTTTCAGTGTTTTCTTTCCATTTACAGACTCAAGTGGCTGTAATGAAAAAACAAATTCAAACAATTCTACCTCACTTCCTAAAGCAAGAAATCACAAGAATAAACAAGTGTAGAAACTTAGACATACTTAGGCTAGAACCCTAATTCAAAAATAAAAAAACTACCCCCTGCAAAAAAAAATGTACCAATGTCTTTGGTACCATCCTGTTCCTCCCCTATTTCCGTTTTTTTTTTTTTTTTTAAACTTTTCTTTTCTATCAACTTTCAAACACGTACCATGCTTCTTCTTGATGGGAAGAGGTTCCATAAAAAACCCAAATAACCAGAAAGATTACCAGCAAGATAGATAACCAAATGAGAAGTGGTATCAAACTAAAGCTTGTAGCAATTCACCGACCTGACTATTACACCCTATTCTTTTTCCCCAGGTCTATGTGAACTAGATTTTGAGCACAGAATGTAATACCTCACCAAACATCTGCTAGGATGACTCACTTAAAAGTGTGCATGATTATCATCTCTTGCTGAGATAGCACACTGCACTTCAATGTTTTTATTACTACACATATAGGGGCTTTGGTAAGATTGTGGAAAGGAGGGAAAACATTTGAGCAGCTGGGAGGGACAAAAATGACAGTGTGGCAGCCGTTTATTCCCACTTGGATAGCAAAGTCTGGGGAACCTTTCCCTGGAAATTTAAAAGTTTGGGTGTCCATTTCAGGCCACTATTTCTCAAGTTGGCTAAAAATTATATCTGCTACAAGAGAGAGTGAGGGAGAGTGTTGACACTGATTTAATGAATAGAGTAGCTTTTACATAACGAACTATATAAACATTATATACATAGTAATGTTGTCTCATAGATGATGTCTGTGTGGTCTTGTTTGATTTTTACCTTTGCCTTGCTCAAAAATATGAAATTGTGCCCTGGACAACATTAAATTTGGGGAACAGTGCTGTGATTTCTGACACAGTATATTTAGAGCAATTACTGATGGCAAAGGAATTAATTGGTACTTCAATGATGAATGTAGAGCACAGCAATCAATGTAAACCATCATACCAAAAAACATGGTGACTGGTACATTCACCTAGAACTCTTTGCACAAGAAGATCCTGGAACCACTCAAAAAGTCAAGCAGAAAAAATTGGAAAAATTTAAAATTTGCATACATAATGTTGTTGTTTTGCGAAATATTGCTTTCTACATGTGTCTTACCCTAAGAATAAAGGTAAAATTTAAAGGCACCATCTATGTCTGTAAGTGGATTGCATCTATTGGGTAAACACCAGAAAAAATAATAATATTGATAAAAATAGGCTGAGGGTTTAGTATAGGTATGCTGTGGTTTAGTTTTATCCTAAGTTTATTCTTTTACTTTTAAAAGTGGCCAAATTGATAGTGACATATCATCTCACCATAACTTAGGCCAGGAGCTAAATTTTATCTCTACACAAAGTGCATTTTTCATTCATATCATTAACAAAACCAAAGGAAACTGATTTTTACACCAAGGACAAGCACAACAGATACCTTTCATCTGCACTTTGTTTACTTTGCTTTGCTGCTGGTTCTCATCCATGCCTGTATGAATGATATTGAGTAAGGGTGAAAGGATTGGTATTTTCTTCACAAAGATAGTTACAGAGAGTGTCTCCATTGATATATGGATTACCAGACACTCACAATGAACTCCAACAAGACCAAGTTCTTGCTAACAAGTGTAGGAGCAATAATCGCTAATAATGGGCAATAGTCTGTATTGAATTAAGTATTCATTTGTGCATGAATTAGTATTTATTTCATTTTAATGTTTGTAACACACAATTGAAAAAGTATGTAAAATGGGGTAACAAAATACATATCATTGTGGTATTCCTCATAATTTAGTTCAAGGGGCTTTATTCTAAATAGATCAAAAGAAAGAAAGTAGATAGATAAATAGAAAAGCACATATTATTAAGTGATGAGTAATTTTGCTGCAAATTTGTGCTCCTCTGGGTGAGCAAAGAGAATGATGACCCAACTGTTACTTGCTGCAGAGCGTTAGGAGCCAGCACCCTGTCCTTTATAAGAGACCAGATCTTCATCATATGTGTAAGCAGTTTGTAAGTTAACTCTCTAGGATATGTGAAGTTTAACATCGACCATACATCCTAGCTGAATTTTTGCGTAGCCCCATACATTTACAATGAATACATGTCTTCCACTGTACCCATAATAGCCACCAGTGTAGACACTATGAGACTGCTACATGCAACATAATACAAATTATTGAGGCTGGAAGAAAATCACAAGTTTTTGATCATTGAAACACCGAGAGCTGTCCTGGTTTTTAATCGACGTGTAATATCAAGTGTTGCATGTCCCAAACAAAATAAAAAAGTCAGTCCTCGACACAGAAGGATTCAATGAATCCAGGTATCATGCAGCTACATGAAATCTACTGGAATTTAGCACAAAACTTGAACGCGATCTTTGAAGAATGGTTGTAATATTTAAAATTTAAAAAAATTCTAGCATGAAGTGCAACGAAAACCTTACCTTATTGTACTAGCTCCAACAGAAAAGTAAGGAAAGCCATGAGGCAATGTCAAATTCTCGTCTTCCTAGGCTTTCCAACGTATGGAAGGAAATTTCCCAAATACCTCGCACTTAAAAACGCAACCAGAATCTTACTCTTTCACTAATCCGAAGCGTCCCAAAAGGTGTCAAGGATAGCCCATGAAATTCTCAAACTTCGAGCGCGGAAATCTTAACGATCTTTTTACACTTTTGCTTTGCATCCCTCCCCTAGTTGGGAAGTGACACGCAGAAGACACGATCACAACGCACTTTGATTGGAAGAACTAAAACTGCATTCTATTGGTTATAATGTGTGAGGACATAACCACAACGGAAGACACGACTGCAACGCTACATACATTGACCATCTCCACCTACACTGGAGATCTACAAGGGCCACTAACCGATTCTGTAAGGTCACGTGAGCGGATGTTAGTTCTTTGTTCGTTCCCAACCTTTACTCTATATTCAGCCAGATGCCTGTTGTTTTCAAAATGTTTCCAGAACAATAACCCTCTTCCTTGAAGAAGACGAAAGAAACTTTCTGTTTGCAATAGAGATCACGCTTTTAAACGGAATGAATTATCAAGCACTTTTCAGTTACTTTCTCTTACTATATTCATGTTCCTCAAGTCAAACAAAACCAAAACTAACTCGAAGGTATCTCGACGGAGACAAGTACGTTTTTGTCATCGACAATCTCTTCCCGGCAGAAGTTGTTCGTGGGTATTATGACCTTGTCACTTCTGGGAAACTAGAGGGGAAGATCTCTTCGTGGTTTTACGCATACAACGATTATTACCAAAACATTGAGACTTTTAATACATCAAGTAATTCGCCGTGGGTTGCTCCTGTCAATCCAGAGTTTTTCTCCGATACAGCTTTATGGAATATAAGCAGCAAAGTTGTGGAAAAGTTATCTGGAGGGAGAGAATATTTTCCATACGATGTCACTTTCTCAATGCATCGCAGACTGGATTTTATAACTGCTTCTAGCAAGGGTAAGGGAGATATTTGAAGAATTTTACCCATCATGAAACTACGTTTGTTTTTCTTGTCTGATGTTCATGTTCTTTATTTTGCATTGAATAATAATAAATCATGCAGATACGATACCATTGACTGAGTAAACAATGAAGTTCATCGCCGAAGAATAGCAAAGTTTTACGTGTAAATTTACATTGATAGTTTCTTCTGTTTCGAGCCCTCGATACAGCTGCTCTCAAAACTATAAAACTATACAGTAAATTATTTCTGAAAGGTTAATACTCGCTGTAATCCAAAACAGGTGTGAGCGAATACCTCAGGATTGTATTAGTTGCTATGTTGCAGAGTAGATACAGAAAGCTTTCAAGTCACCAAATCTGATTTGTAATTCTTCTTCCTAATTGCTTGAATTCTCCTTGGAAATAACTTTGTTAAATTGGATGTTTTTATAGCTGATATAGTTCCTTTTCTTATCACCTCATTTCTGGAAAATGTATTTAAATTGTTAGGAGAAATTTCATTTTAATCATCTTTGGAGATGGAAAAGTTTAATACACCTTATTTTCAATTTTTTGGGGGTTGCATTTAGTAATTATTTTTTATTTGTATGACATTCATATTTTTCTTATGTACAACTGAAGATTACAAACATCATGTTATAGCTTTTTATCATTAAAAATTTCATGTTTCTTACTTTGCTACATCTTGGTTTGATGAGTTGTGGCTCTCTGAATTCTCCTTGGAAATAACTTTGTTAAATTGGATGTTTTTATAGCTGATATAGATCCTTTTCTTATCACCTCATTTCTGGAAAATGTATTTAAATTGTTAGGAGAAATTTTATTTTAATCATCTTTGGAGATGGAAAAGTTTAATACACCTTATTTTCAATTTTTTGGGGGTTGCATTTAGTAATTATTTTTTATTTGTATGACATTCATATTTTTCTTATGTACAACTGAAGATTACAAACATCATGTTATAGCTTTTTATCATTAAAAATTTCATGTTTCTTACTTTGCTACATCTTGGTTTGATGAGTTGTGGCTCTCTGTCAGAGGGATGTGGTGGTATCAATTGTGGTCAGCTGATAGAATTTTGACTACAAGTGTTCATCTCACTTTAATCAAAAGGCTGTGAAGACTTTGTGGTAAAAGGCTACAGGTTCTGACACAATGGCCAGACAGAAGTTTAAAATTTGGTAACCTTGCAACAAAGCTAACAATTAGAGGCAATAGTCTTGTCATATTCCACTTTCTACTTTCTGATTTTTTTTCTACAGCTTTAATTGATATCACCCTCCCCTCCCCCACTTTAATTTTCCTTTTGATATGAACAAAGTGGTCACTAATTTCTTGCAATAATGTTTGAGGGGAAGCAGAAACTTTCAAGTAGCTTAAAAGATTTGAATATATTTTTTTTTTGGCTTGATCCCTTACTTTTTGTTTTTTTTACTTTTTTTTCTTTAGCTTTGATTAATCTTCCCCTCCCCTTACCCACTTCAATGTTCCTTTTTCATATTTATAGTTATTTTAGCAGTTGGCACATGTTGTTGTAATCATTATGGTTGTTGACTAATCATTATGGTGGTTGTCATTTTTGAGAGGTGGCCATTGTTGGGGGTTTTAAGTAATAGCAAATGTATGAGCTGTTTGTCAAAATCAAAAATGTGACCTTTTTAGGGAAATGGCCATAGTGGAGAAGTGATATTTTGTGGAAGTTGGACTGTATTCAACAAACAGTTGCAAACTGTAAAGCAACTGTGATGATGATCAGTGCTGCCCTTGCTTCTGTGATTTCAATATACATATAATAACTAATTGATTAACTTTTAATTTTGTCTGCTGTAGGTAATTTTTTCCTACATTTTTCTTTTTAATGTTTGCAGAGAACAACATAGATGAAGATGAACTCATGATCAGAATATCTCTGAACAAAGACTTCAAGAGAAATGATTATGGGGAGGCTATTTTTTACAAAGACAGCAGAGAAATTCTAGCAGCTGTGTATCCCAAAATGGGACGGATGGTTGTCTGGAATGCAACAGTTCCATTTATCTTCAAGCCTCCTGCAATGTCGTATGTACAAGCACAATTTGACATTCTTGTAAGAGTGACAACATCAAAAGAGAAAGCAAAACAAGCTATTGCAGAAACAAAGGTATTGTGTTGAACTTCAACTGCCCAAAATATCCATGTTAGGGGGTCATCAGAAGGATGCCATTTTTAGAAGATAAATTGAGGGGACTCTGAAACTTGTATAGCATTAAGCCCTTCCTGAATCTAAATCCACACACAAGTACGGCAATGAGCTCAAATTGTCACAGATTTAAGTGCAGCCATAGCATCTCTCAATTTTTAAATACCCATGTATTTACTATGTCAATGTATAAATTGTGATGATCAAATGGTAGCAGGTGGTGACTTACATGAAACTTGAAAAGCTATTAATGTTTAACTGAATTATCCAGTAGTCAGTGCCACTGGAAACATATTCAAGAACTGCATGGAGGGAATGTAAAGACTATTTTGATGTTAAGGTGTAAGGGCTTTAAAAAAATGTTGGAATAAAAGTCTATAAGAAAGTGAGAGTTTTACTCAGAAAGGAACTTCAATTGATCATTTCTTTTGCCTTACAGAGTTCTGGATCTCAGATTTCAAGAATTTTATGTTCTGTGGTTATTTTTATTGTAAAAATTCCAATTAACTTCATTGTGAGGTAATGAAATATTGAACTAATCACTTCTTTCTCCTCTCAACTCCAACAGAGATTAATTAAAAAATCAGAAAGCCAGGAAACTCTAGGATTTGCCCTTTCAGATGAGGGTGAAATTCCTGTGCTGGACTTGAGTAAATATGAGAAGAGGAGGTTCCATGACAGTCAGGGTAGAGAAATTGCAGTCTTTGATGGTCTTGTTGACAAATCAGATCTTGATGCATTGCGACTCTTCTTGTTGCACTACAACAGTGTTTTCCAGTACCAACCATTTGATGGTGTGGATGAAGAACATGACAATGTGTCCTGGATCGCAATGTTAAAGGTTAAAATTACATTGATGTTCTTTATCTTTCTGATTAGTTGATTAGTTCAGCTAGTGACGAGGTTTAAACAGTAACATTACCGAGTAATATTAGGCTAAGTGTGTAAATGAAAAATATCCTTTTCTTATATAATTTTACTAAGAGTGATTTTCAGTGAAGTGTGTTGATATTAAGGGCAAGTTATCACAAAGGTTAGTCAGAACAGCAGTGGATTATCAAAGAAGCTGAATACTATCCAAAAAACTATTCAAAGTCATGGGAGACATAGTGGCCAAGTGGTTATTTCTGTGCTCTCTGGTTGCTCTTTCGCGTTCTTAGGAAAGACAAGTCACATTGCCTCTCTCCATTCTGGAGTATTAATGAGTAGCAGTGAACTGTTTGGGAAACCTGAAATATTTTTTTGGGGGGTAACCCTACAATTGGGCTAACATACTGTCCAGGGTGGAGTAGCAGTACCCCTAGACACTGTGTGTTACCAGAACCTTTCTAACGGCACGTTAATATTAGGTATGGCAGATTTTTAATCTTGTTTTTTGGATTCATTTGGCAATAATATTTTTGTCATCATGGACTTGACAGGATAGATTAGGGTAAAATTTAACTGCAAAAAAAAAAAAGAAAAAAGAAAAAATAGATCAACAAATTCTTTCTTATCATTTATTTCTTCATCCCAGGTGAAACACTTTGTAAAAAGTCGTTTGTGGAAGATTGTGAAGCTGCTGGCTACATACCTTAGTGGTCTTGATGAATGGTATCCATATGATGTGTCCATGAATATCATCAGAAACTCACATTATCCCAGAATTCATGAAGACTGTGAGCCTAATGAGGTACTGATTATTTAGCAATATATTTCTTATAACTGAATTTCTACTGTCATTTAATGGAAACTCTGCGGCTACTCTCCAAAAGTCTTTAGGGCATTATGGCACATTTTACAAGCTAAAATGGAGATTTTGGCATTTTAGCCTGCTTGCACACTCACATAATTGTTCAGACTGCTTTATTATAATTTTTGTTTTTCAGTTCTTATTTTCTCAGTGCTCTCCAAAAGTGAAAATACTAGTCAGACTAAAAGTACAGTTAATTTTCTTGGGCAGAAATATGGTTTGGGCCCTTGTCAGAGCTTCTTAATTCACCCTGGCCTTACAACTCAGGCTAAAATGGCTCTGATGCACTCCCACAAACATAAACTCTGTTTTTATATTATTTGTGAAATGACCCAGTGACATTATTATTTGTGACATTTTCTAGTGGGGGAAAGAGGTTCTACAGTATTGCCTTCTTTTGCATTTTAATCCATGTGTCACTTTTTTCATGACATAGAGGAGCTCACTCCTTGTCAAGAAATTAATTAAAGAGAGATCATATACACCACAGGACACCCTGACCATAGCTTGTACACACCACAGGAACCCCCTGACTATAGCTTGGGTGAGGTTTTATGAAGAGGAGAAAAACAACAGGAAGTAGGGCAGAACGAGATTGATTTAATGGGGATATTTCAAAGACCCTTACTCTCCTTCCTTTATACTTATGTAAGGTCAGGCACTATTTTCTGATTCTCTTTTTGCACCAAGCAAAACTACGTATACATTTCAGTTGAAGAAGTCTACAAAATATGAAGACAGGAAGAAAATAAGCGACAGGCAATTATGAACAAGAATAAATACAGATGGCTTAGAATGGAAAAGATTTAAAAGTTGAAACTGAAATGTTTACATTTTTTTTCAAGATGCACAAAACCGTGAAGTAGCTTTTGTAAGATAATTATGGCCTTTTCTTTCAATGCAGCATGAATACACCTTTCTCATGTACCTGACTCCTGACTGGGAGGCGAATAACTATGGAGAAACTGCATTTTTCGAAGAGGTTTTATCCCAAGACGGAACACCCTACCCCCCTGGACAACAACAGTATGAGTGGATTGCTTCTGTACGTCCACGATACGGAAGAATTGTAATTTTCCGAGGGATTATTCCTCACTCAGCCAGACCACCGAGCCCTGGGTTTAGTGGGGCAAGGTACACTTTCGCTTGTAAGGTGAGAAAGTTCGTGGTTGTTTGTTGACTTTTGACGTTTGTTCCCAAGAGGGGGGGGCGTGACTCTAATATCGCACAGGCGCCAGAGGGCAGCTAGGTGGAGACCCATATTCCCAAGGGCCTGCCCCCCCCCCCCCCCCACACCACGGCTAAGCCCTTATGTATTTCCTATTGTAAACCACCAGTCGGTAAAAGAGTAGGTTGTAATAGACAGAAATTGAATCATTTGAGTAGAAATTCACTCATTTAGTTTGAGAGAAAGCCAGATACATTTTAGAATTGGAATTTTAACTGCTTCTCCAAAGTAAATAGTGTTGCCCCTATTAAGTCAAAAAAGCGCTCAGCTGTTGAGCCAAACTAAGCACAACCGACCAAAGCAACGAGGAATCATAGAAAATATAGGCAACCAACTTCAACTACGAGCAATCGCTGCTTTTCGGCGAACTCCGTCGGGCGATTAAAAAAAAAAACGGTGGGGAAAAAAAGGTTAGCGCGCCGCGAGTGGTAGAAGTAAGACAAAGTGTGATGAGGCAAAACCAGAGCAAACGCGACTAACTTTGGACCCTCCGTTGAAAACCTATGTAAAGCGTACATTTGTCCATCGGTAGGTTGCTCGTAACTACCTTCTAGCAATTTCGAAGTCTCTACGAGAAACACTGGAATATCTGGAAATGGGAAACAGTGAAGATCCAGCTGCATATGAACTGTTAAGTAATCTGATGGCAGATGAGGAAGACAGACCACCCTTTTCGATCGAGTTTATTGAAAAACAGCTCGAACATCATCGGCGAAAGAAAGAAGAAATGTTTGAAGGACTTCGCAATTCTGCTATGAAGGAAATATCTGGAGCTAAGGCGCCTATTAAAGATGAGCTTTGAGTGCGACATTTAATTAAGCAACGTACATTCAGGTTTAAGTTAGATCTTAGATTCGATTGTATTAAATAGGAAACCAGAACGTAAAAAATGTCTTAGGGTCAAATATATTGAGACAAGAGTGACTCCAGTGCTCCACTGAAAATGTCCTTTAGTTTAAGTGAGGCATCGTTTCCCCTTTATTCCCTTTTAGCTTTCAACTCCTGACTCCAAAGTTGTGGCCATTTGATAATTTCCTCAGGTAACAATGATACGTAGCCAAGCAGACAGGCTACGAGAGGAAGAAAAACTATCAACAAGGGCGTGTGTGATTCAATGCCAAATTCTCAGCTCTAACATTGTAACAAAATTATGAATATCATAAGTGAGATTTACGATGTATATCTTGGAAGTGAAAGGGTAAACCGGCATACAACGTTTCAAAGAGGGCGACACCATCAATGACACCATTGAAGAGCATTAAAGAAGTATGTCACATTCGAACGAATTAATTCAGTATCTCTTCACTTATATATAGTGTTTGAATAAAGACGTACTCTGATCGTCATACATCATGAAAACCGAGGCTACGTAGAACAAGATATTTATGAGAGTTTTTTTGAAACTCTTAAAGGGAAGCTTGCTACAGAATGCGCGTGTTAAAAAGTATATGAAATGTCAGCGCGTTTCAGAATCGAAAGAGAACTTGTTTTCAGTAAGGACGCTGTATACAACTTTAGGCAATTTTAGGTATTTGGTAAGCAGGGATGTAGATAATAACCGGAAGCCGGGGAAATTACCCGGCTGTGAACGCGATTTTTCCGGCTGTGAAGATTTATTTTCATTTGTTTACACCTTCAAATCTAGGTATAGCGTGCCAAAGGCACGTTAGAGTGGGCCTTCGGCCCAAATACCCGCCTATCATTTCAAGATTCCCGCCTGTTAAAAACTTAAGCTACATCCCTGGGTAAGTGAACTTGAATTATTCAAGTTATAGGCAGAAAAATTGGGGATGTCAGTAGTCCCGACAATGTCCTTGGCCAAGCCTGTAAAGGCTCTTTCCTACCTTTTCCCTCTCTTGACAATCGGTTTGAACAATTAGTAGTAACACAAACAGGCAGATTTTTGTGCGATTAGCAGCAGAGCAGCATCAGTTTGTGAACCGCGCCTTGCAGCAACTTCTTTCATTGGGTGCTATTTCTGAAGGAGAGAGAGTACCCTGAGAATGAAACAGGCGTCACTTAGCGTCACGGATTTGCGTGTGCGGCTAGATTACTAAGTTTTCAAAATTGTGGCTGTCATTGCAACTCGAACACTTCAGTTACCCTTTGGAATCTTAAAGGGCAGTAAATATTAAACTTTATATGTACCTTGAAATGGCGAAGAAGCATAGTGCGCTTTTAACGAATATTTCACGACTCTTCATAAAAAAAAAACCACTGAACATAAATGTCAAAGTATTTATTACACCTGTTACAAGGTTTTTATTCTGCAATATCAACTAATTTTGAACCGTCCAAATTTATCCTCATTCGTCGACATCAGTCCAAATCGTGGTCTGATTAAATTCCGTAACACTTGATCCAAGTGAAAGTGCTTGTTTTCATTTCAGCTATTGACGTAGGCAATTCCATTTTCACTGCTTTAAGGCTGGAGGTATGTTTTTCTGAGTTCTAACCTTACAGATGAAATCGTAAATTCCAACCTCGTTCAAGAATTTTACATTTACTGTCAATTTCTATCAAGTAATAATTTAGATATAAAATAAATTATTTACGAGCACGGATCGAAGGCAGCCTTATGTGTATGTCTTTTCTTTTGGTTCTTGAGTTTCGTCGCTTCTTTCCAAACTTCGGAGGAAATTGTTTACTTTTTCCTGAAGAGTACATTCCATACCGTCAACATGAATCCCCAAAGGACTCGCATTGCTTCTCGGGTATTTGTCGTCGTCCAGTTGGGTCACATGATCAACCACGTGTGACATTGACAACTTAGGGAGATCGGTTATCGTGGCAACACCAAGGCGTGACGTACTTCCACTACTTTCACGTGACGGTTGGAGAGGTATGACTTCTTCTTGACAAACTGATCTGGAAAATTGCTGCAGCTTTGTGGGGCAGGAGATTTTTCTGATCGGTCTCGGAGGCGATGATAATGGTGACGAATGATGATGGGATATCTTTCTCCGCACAAATATAGGGCTAGCGACACGACTGACAGCCTCGCTCCCTTTTCTCAGAGATGGCATAAAAGGTTCATTAAGGGTATGGCCATTGGGATATGTCGAGGCGAGGTTTATCATTTCTGTCGATCTCGCCTTTGCGCGGTTTAAGTTGTCAGAGCCAACTTGCAAGGAACTTTGACTTAGCGTCTTCCGCAAGCCTCCTTCCCTACCTTCCTTTGTGAACAGTGGATCGGTGACGGAAATTTTACGACGATGAACCAACAAAGTCGCCTCCGAAGGCGAACAGTGGTCGGATGAGTTCGAGTGCTGCTTCGAGAGTTGTCGTTTTACTGCAGTCTTGCCAGCAGTGCTTAGAGTGGGTTTTCTTGTCCAAGCATTCTCAGTTTGATTGTTAGTTTTTACTGAGCCTTTGCCTACTTTTTGCTTGTCGCAGAAACCTGAATCTGTAAGGTTAAAAAGGATAATTGATTTGAGAGGCTCAGAAGGAAAGAATAAAAATTGGAATGTTAGTCTTTTTACAAGTCGCTAGAGTCAGTGATTCTCTCTGCTTGTACATTCTCTTACCTAAGATGATTACGTATTTCATTTGGCCTTCTAACCAAATGAGGACTCTTTATCCTTTTTTATTGAACGTTTTACGTTAGAACAAGGAAATGTGGCGGAAAAGCTGAATTTTATAAGCACAGTCTAGTTTATGCGTTCTATTTTGTTCGAATTGTGGCAAAACTGCAAGATACGAGTTAGTTGATGGCTACAAACAGTCCACCTTTGAAGAGCTTGTGGTTTTCTAAGGTATGATCAAGTTTCTTTACAAAGAGAGAAACTTGTTAAGGTGGAAATGACAATGTTTTCAATCCCAATCAGATGAACTGTCTTGTTTCACTGACCGTAGGACAATTTCAACATAATAAAATATGTTTTGAAACATTTAAAATGAGCATAGTAGTAAAGAATAATCCATCTTCCTTGTGGGAATGAAACTTTCACGAGTTATGAGTTAGAAAATTTAACGAGTTACAATTTATGCCCTATCATCGACGCCATTTAGGAGATCATAACGACAAAAGCTGCTATAATTATTCCTCTGGAAAGTTCAGGGGTCATATGTTATTTACGTCGTATCTTTTATGTTCTATCAACCATTGCTACTTGTATAGGCCTGCCCCTCTTGTAATTGTCACGTTAATTACGGATGTTACGTTTAAGCTCTTTTGATATCCAGTCGTCCATCGCATGCAGTAAAAATGACGTAATGGTTCTTCGAATAGAAAACATCACTGGGTTGACGTTAGACTAAGAAACTGAGGAGGAAAACGAAATCGTTTGATAACAATTCAGTTATGGCTTTTCTTTCTTTTTTTGTTACCTTGGCGTTTAGATGGAATTTTGTAACATTTAGTGTTGTTTCTTAGTATCAGTTGTGTTGTTCGGTGTATAATTTGGGCTTAAAGTCGTAAATCAATATCATTTACTTGTTGTGCAGTAGATTACTATCAATTACTTATCTGCTTTAAATTGCAAATCGTGATAATTGTGTTAAGGGCCTTGTATGTTTCGTGTTATTTGCGCTTGCGGAAGAGAGCTCCAACACTTGTACTCCAATTTCAACGATAGTCATCCTTTTAAGATAGCAAAGGTATTAAATCGCGCTTCTTCAGCGAAAGCAGCACATCAAAGCTTTTCTCGTATTCTCTCCTTTCAGTGCGCCAGTTTTACCATTCATTTCAGTTCGCGCATCCGTTGGAGAATATTTCCAATTACTTTTAAGCTGAACGAAAGTTTAAAGCTCCAAGTTTCCGGGCCGAAAGTGGGTTCACGTGTTGTTGTTGTTGTTGTTTTTTTTTTTATCAAATTAACCTTTTTTTGCTTCCGATTCTCCAAGTCTGTGCTCCATTCAATTAGTTATTCTTGCTCAATGACCTGTAACAACCGATTTCTTAGGGAATATTGCTGAGACAGCTTTCGTTACACGCCGACCTATGGAAGAGCGCTCCACTTAAACAAACACTGATGCGAGAATATATGTATCTTGTTAATAACTACTCACTAAAAGTACTTCTGTTAGACCGCAGGTTTACCTTCTAGAATAATGTGCTCTAAAGTTGATTCTTCTGAATTATCCAAGTCTTCCAAGCTCTTTGCCCGATTATCGAGTTTAGTTCCTAAAATCTCACAGTTTTCACCAAAAGTCATTGTGGATGATAATTTCGTGTTCGTCTCGCTTTTGTCAATGTCTGTTAAAAGCGATATTTTTGTGATCGGCGGTGATCGGATTGTGGCCTGCTCTCGTAAGGTGTAATGCAATCCGTTGACTTCATTTTGAAGGCGGTTAAGTGTTTTCTGTCGAGCTTTTTCCAGTGAATTCAGAGAAGTTTGCAGTATTCTGTCTTCTCTATCGTTTAACCATCGCACGTTATTGCTACCATGCCCAAGATTTAACTCGCGCAGACCCACTTTTCCTCTAGTTGCAAATTTCATGCTTTCCATTTGTCGCTAAATCGTCCGGTTCTGATCTTGAAGACAAGGGTGTCTGTGCTTAAATACGCCTCTTTGACATGTTAATCTCTAAAAGACTGGTAAGATATAAATCACGGAGCGCTCTTTTGTTTAATGCTCGCAAATTTTTATTTGCAAATGACTCTAGCTGATTGACAATTAGCCGATTGACAATTAGCCGAATGAGGAAAGTGGTTCCTTTGCCCTTGGGATTAATTACTGAGAGATGCTTTTCTCTTGTAAACAATAAATTCGCTCACTTCTTTTGTGCACTAATCAGCTGACAATGATGATATTTGCGTCATAATACCTAAGTGACTAGGTAAAGTCTTTTATACTTTATTCCCTACGTGCGTAGAGCTTTTGTTTCTAAGGGGCGAGCTGATAAATATTTTTAAAATTTTCAGCCAAAGCAAAATAATTCATGCAATATCCGGAGCACTATCCTCTAAAACGGGTGTGATTTTCGTCTTTTTAACAAATTCAACGTCAATGTCAGGGCAGTAATCTTCCATGAATTACGAAGTAAGCGAGTAGCGGATTTTTCAATAACGAATGCTTCACTTCTTTGAAATATAAACGAGCTGTTTCAAATTAAAAACCTATATGGGGATAGTGAACCATCTTTTTTTAATGCACCGAAACGAAGTGATATTTTTCTGCACGCAAATTACGCATCCGAAAGCAAGAAGACCTCATCAACATTTTATTCGCAAATTGTAAAATATCCAAATATGCAATCGTAACCAAAATTTGTCTCGAAAGTTTATTTTCTAAAAATAAAGAAAATAACTACTAAAATAAATTTTAAAAAACAAATGTTGTCTTGAGTGATATGAAGTGTGTAACTACAGATCCAAAACAAACGTAGGAAACTCATGAAAGGTCATAAAACAGCAATTAAACGGTCGTTCAGTGGAGCCACATGACCCAATATGTTCGAGTCATTTCAGCGTCATAAACAATTTCTTTTATTAGAATGGAACCTAAAAAAAAGGAAAATTCCTAAGATGGGCTAACACTGAAGGGTATTTAAACCAAAAGAAAAACAAAGTACTGTTAGCGATTGTGAAGATTTACTCAGATTTAAATTTGCGAATTTTGACACAGCTTTAGGCTAAAATTTTCGGCAGCACTCACGGCTATATGTATCCAAGCAACTGCATAAAAAGATCCTGTATTGCAACGTCATTTACGAAGATAATTATCGCATTAGGAACATTCTGGACTGTCTCAGTGAACCGGCGAACGTGGCTTTTCACTAATAACTATTTCCAGCATAAGAGAACAGAATGATATAAGTAGTTTTAATTCTTTAAAAATATACTCTTAATTGCGCAACTCCTACGATTTTGATCGAAATCATTCATGTAGAATCTCCAAGAAAATCGTAACATCATTTTGCAGATTAAAGACTTGACCACGAATGACACTGCATCTTTAAGCATTTAATGTGTTTTGAGACAGCCCACGCTTGTCTTAGTTTTATATTGACCTGTTGCAAAGTGTTGTTTTGAGTGAAGTTGTACGCAATTCTTCCTGCCTGGCCGTATTTCTAAAGGCCTCCTCCACACAAAAGCGTTCTCATTTAAAAACGCGAAACTTTTCAGACGTTTTTGCTTAGCATTTGCACTGAAACGCTCACGAACGCACCGAAAAACCCCGGGTAACTTTTGAAATGGTGTTAAAAGAAGAGTCTTTTGATAACCGATAGCTTTATTTTTAATGTGGTTAGATGAATGTAGAGGCTTTTGAAAAGAGTCTAGTGAAATGAATCACTCCGTCTTATGGCGTTTTAGCGCACCAGCACGCACGTGATCAAGACTTTTGTCTGTTTAAGCAACCCTCTGTTCTGCTTATTGTTGCGGTGCTTATGTTCTCGCTTTGTTATTCGAATACTTGAGTATTGTTGTAAGAAATTTTAAATTATAGTAGAGCTGAAGTCTCACTTGTCTGTTTAGTGGAAATGAAATAGTCGTACCTCCCAATTAAGAGTTTTGTCTAAGTTGAGACATAAAATTTTCAGCTGTGGAAGACTGGTATCATTCTTTCTGGTAAATTAAGCACACGTGGAAAAAACGTAAAAGTTAGTCGTAGACGTGATACGGAATATTTAAAACGACTGGCTTAATTTTTCTTAAATGTCCAGTTCGGAGCTAATCTGCATAATTTTGAAAAGACTTTAGACTCATCATTATGGTTTTTTAAGTTGAATCTTTAGGAACATATTGTAAATGACCTTATGTACCCAGTGTATAGCCCAGCTTACAAGGTAAAGCATCACGCAGCGAAATACGAGGGGCTGACGTTCGTATCCTTGAAGGGCGGGTTTAATATTTTCTTTTACTTTGTCATTTGCCCGTTACAAGTGAATGACATCTTTCGATAGCCGAGCTCGAAATGTCATCAGTCGTCATTTATCACAAAAAAACGCTCATGAATATTGAGTAGGTTCTGTGATTGAGGATGTAGACCATATCATCTTAAGATTCTATCACAGCGCACACTGTTTAATCTCTACCACGCTACCACGCTGAGGAAACAAAAAGTAAGCTTTGATCAGACATACTCCAAGTTACAGCTAAATCTTCGGTTTGATCCACGCAAACTCAGAGGGGGTCACAGCCTATTGCTGAAAAACACTCTTAAATTACTTATTAATTATGACTCTTGGTACCCAATTCACAAACCAAATTACTTAATCTTTCTCAAACATGTCCGCAACACGTCGTAAACAATTCGAAACTTAAGTTTAGTTTTGGTCACCACCTATGGGCATAAGCTACATAACAAATGATTCGCATAGCTCTCTGAACGTCATCTTTTTCTCCATGTCAATTCTGTTTCCGATATTCTATTCAGCAAGGTATTACATGATTATGCCTTTCTACCACAGCCAATCAAAATACGCCATTCTGTTGACCTTAAAAGCCCTTAACAAATCGTATTACATTTAGCGTCTTCTCATCAACGTGCGTTTGCAATGCAGATGTAATCTCAATGTTTGAAGAATTTTAATTAACCCACGGCGGCGAAGTTCACCTCGACGGATTCATTTTCTGAAGCGTTCTGGTTATTAGTGTGAGCTAAAGTGAATTGCACCGGTACAAAAGTTATAATCAAGTCGCTCCTCTATTGTCTGGTGGTTTTGTTCTCGTGAAGAAGGTGTGAAGTATACGTGAGTGGGTTAGTTGGCTACTGTTTGTATTTACTCTGTTAATGTCTTTTGCCTCAGATCTTTCACGCAAATTATCTGCTGCTGTTTTTCTTTCACAGACTCAAGAACAGACAAAATGCCCGTCAGTTGTTTTGTTTGAGTTTCATCTCCTTTTCATACACTCTATATCATTGGTCAGACACTCTTTAAGGGTTTGAATAGCTGCTAACTTGAAAAGAAGGAGTCTTCTGTGTAAAAGAACAAAGTTCTTCTAATTCCTTGGTTTACTTTGAAGTTAATGCAAAAATGGCAGAGGCCTTGAGCGAGCTTGGCTGCATTTGAAGTAGTCTTTAAACTAAGCGGGGTTTGCAAATTCAGTCACACAGGAGAACGAAACTGTTCTCAGCAATGGTATATTTGATGTAACAGTTGTGGTCTTTATGAGAGAACTGTTCCACGGGATATGTCATCTAACCCTCAAATAAACTCTGGATTACTGGATTTTCATCGGTTCTTCACTATTGAGCAATATCGAACTTCGAGACCTTTCTCTCGACGCTAAACTCAGAATGGATCTAAATTTTAACATTTGCCAGCCAGACACCAATGAGAAAAAGCACTCTACCGATGACCTTGGAATCAAATCAACCCATGTCATAAACCTGGGAGAAAATGCTCACGCTATCGGAACACAGAACGGAAAAAAGGAATTCGGAAGCTCGGAACATGTCTGTCTGCCCACAGTTTTTGAGGGTAAAATTACTCATGAAAGGAAAGCACTTCAAAAAGAGAAGTTAACAAATATGGGTAAGTTGAGTTTGTTATGTGATAGATAGATGATAGATAGTTTTATTATCAAGAACCTTGCAGCCACAGGCTGAATTACGTTTGATTTACAAAAACAATATATACTACAAAAAATACATGGCTAAGAAGAACTAATTAAAAAGACAAAAATATATAATTAAGAGGAAACCAATATTACATCATTGCTTTATGGACATAGTGATGGATAAAACTATTTCGAGTACGAATGGTGTGGAGGCGCCGTGTAGTAAAAGAGTGCTGACTCCTTAAATTGACTTCGCACTCATTCTTGGGAGGTAGTAAGCTATAGAGCTTGTGCGAGGGATTAGACAGGATGGAATTAAAAAGCTTATCACATAAGAACTCGCGGCGGTTGTGTAAGGGAACTAGACCAGTCAAAAGAAGTGCCTCATTGTACGAACAATCTGGATAGATAATACGTAAAGCTCGCCTTTGACATCTCTCAAGATCTACTGAAAGGTATTGCGGGAGGCTATGATGATAAACAGGGCATGCATATTCAGTGACAGGCCTAATACAAGTCAAATAGAAGAGCAAAAGTTCCTCCGACTTGACCTGTGCACGCTTAAGCTGACGCAAAAAATACAGGCGCTTGTTTACTTTCTTTACAACTTCGGATACGTGATTATTCCACGTAAGATCGCAAGATATCTGCAAACCTAAGATCTTTGCTTGCTCTACACACTCTAAGTCCTGATCATTAACCTTAATTGGATCAAAGTTCTTTCTAGAGTGACTGAATGTTATGCGCAGTTCCTTGCACTTGGTTTCATTTAATTGGAACTTGTCAGCAGAAGCTTGCGTCGCGAGTTCGTCAACCGCTTGTTGGACTTTGCTGACCTCAGACTTCATGACTGTTTCAGAAATAGTGGAGTCATCGACATATTTCCACATGTCTGTACCCGGGATGATGAGGTCGTTTATCATAATAGTAAATAACCAGGGGCCAAGTTTTGTGCCCTGTGGGACCCCTGATGGGATGGCCCCCCACTCCGAGTAACAGTCCTGACTAAGTTTAACACGCTGTCGGCGACAGGACAGAAAGTCCACTATCCAGTTAATTATTCCGCTTGGAAGATCGTATGAAAAGAGCTTCTGAACTAGGATCTGATGGTCAATAAGGTCAAACGCCTTGCGGAAGTCAAAGAGGATGGTTCTGACAGTTGCACCGTTCCCATCCGTAGCACTAAGCCATGAGTGGACCATGCTTATTAGTGCTTGTGTCGTACTGGAACCTGGCACAGTCCCAAACTGCCGTACATCCACTTTCGCCAAAACAACAGGCTTGAGGAAACTCTCCACGACGAAATCTTCAGCAACCTTAGAAAGCACGGGAGTTAGGGATATTGGACGTAGATGTTTGTTTACATCGTGTATTGGATTTTGCTTTGGTACTGGAGTGATGTTAGCGTCCTTCCAAGACTGAGGCAACCGTGCTTCCTTAAACGAACAGTTAAGGATATCAGTCACAGGCAGTGCTAGTAAATCTGCATTCTCTTTAAGAAGCCAACCGGGGATTCCGTCCGGACCGGTTGCCTTAGTTGGATTTAAGGCGGATAGCTTCTTAAAACAGAGAATTCTGATACCTGGAAAGCACTCTCCTGGTCAGAGTTGGTTGAGGTGTTAGGTGAAAGGGGGGTGAAGACGCGCATAGGAGCCAAGAACGCCTGGTTGATGGTGTTAGCAATGTCTATCGTGCTTGGAGGCGAACCTCTCTGACCACAATCAATATGTTGGTAGAGGGTAGCTGGATTAACGCCTCTAGAAGCTGCGTCTGACGTACCACTGAGCTTCTTTACCTCACGCCACCAAACTGCGGGTTTACAGTCCTTCAGATGTTCAACCTTGGAATTATAGAACTTTGCACGGCATGCTTTCCTCTCACGATTAACGCGATTTCGTAGGGTGCGGTACTGCTCCTGGTCGCCTTGAGCGAGGGCCTTTTGGCGGCTGTGAATGAGACCCTTCAATTGTTGATTGACCCAGGGCGGCTCGTTGGTTTGTACCGACTTAGACTTCAGGGGGAGGAGAATGTCCATTCCGGTCTTGACTATGGTCTCCAGCATTTCCACTTTGCCCTTGCAAGAATCTTTACTATCGATAAGTGTCTTAACGTCCACATTTCCAAGATACGTGCGCATAGCCATACGCGTTGTAGGCCGTAAGTCCCTCGATTTCACGATAAGTTTAGTTCTTGGTTGTTGGGAACGCACGAGCGGCTGAACTTCCACAGAGAAATGATCGGACAAACCGAGAGCAGGGCGCTGGATCGGAGGGGCATAGAACTCCTTCACATTTGTTAACACCGGATCTAAGGTATTTCTGCCGCGAGTTGGAAAGGTAACGATTTGCTTCAAATTAAAGCCGTTACTAAGGCGCGAAGATTTTTTTAACAGAGTTTTATTGAAGTCACCAAGTAAAATTATCCCGCAACCAGGAAAGCGAGCCTCAACCAAAGATAAACAGTTATACAAATAATCCAGCATAGGCGAATCCGCGGCGCTCGGAGAATGATAAACAACTCCAACAATAATGCTGGTAATGCCCCTTGGGAGACGCGAAGGCCGTATTTGAGTCCAAACAACTTCAAACTTCCTATCCATAATGTCCTCAATGATCTTGAATTGGATAGACTCTTTAATGTACAGACACACTCCCCCATGCACTGCTTCAGTTCGATCTCGGCGGATCACGTTATAGCCAGAAATAGCGATAATATTATTGTCAATGTGGTCTTTGAGCCAAGTCTCTGTTATGCATACAAGGTCGAAATCTGCATAATGGACGACTTCACGGACTTCATCAATTTTCGGCGCCAGTGACATGACGTTGGAGAGAAAGAACGACGGCATGAATAGCTTTGATGACTTTGCAGGTTCGGCTTTAGATGGTGTAGGTGGAATAGCGAGAAGGTTGGCGTTATTACAGTATTTGTGACTGGACTTCAAACGGTAGGGGCCATGGTTGGCTGACTTTGGTGAAATAACTGCAATATGGCGGTGACGATAAACTTCTCGCTCCTTCACTTGTCGTCCAGCTCTGGTACCGCGATAAGATGGCCATTTCCCACCATGAAGTCGAAGAAAACCAAAAGAGGGGCGAACCTGAACCATTTTGCGGCAGCAGATATAACATTTAAGGCAATAAAATTCAAAAATTACGGAAGCAGATGAGACCTCGTGCTGCCTTGAAAGGCGCATACATAATGTAACTCTTCCGTTGAAAAATAAATATCGCGGTCAGTTGTGCTGCTTAATATTCTGCGAAAATATATAAGAGTGAATTCAGTCTTGATCAAGCACCCCACTCAAACGGAATTTTAGACTGTACAGATCCTACACAGGGCCCAACGTGAAAAGGAGAGAGGAAATGAAATTCATTTCTCTTCTCCGTCCTCGCTATATGCTGGCCACGCAAGCGAAATGTATATCTACAATAAGAATGGGGTTTTTCGTGTAACTGCACTCGATAAAATTAATTCTTTTTTACACCAAATTCAACATACTCACATCGGTCAGATTACCCTATAATACCCGTATTCATGTAGATACTTCGATCGACGCACTTCTTATTTTGCCAATGAAATTATGATTCATAATTTCGGTGTAAATTTGTTTAAACATTTCAAACCTGGAAAAATCGATTCATCCTTAATAGAGTGGTCAAATGGTCAGATTCTTCCATTTTTTAAGTATAAGAATAAATTTTTCGTTTTAGCCGCCGATTATTACATTTAACAACAATCTAAACACTAATAAAAAACAAAGCCTTTTCTCCGTCTTAATTAAAATTAAACAAATGCTAAGTTGTCATGACTTTTCTTACGTATTTATGCCAAATAAAGTAACAGCACATTGTGGAAGCATCGATGCAATCGATCCAACAGCCTCGATTGACAATTTAATTCAGCAAAAGGGCACATGAACATTCATCAATAGGTGGCCAAAGAAATAGTTTTTTTGCCGGATAAAAGTCCATTACCTCTGCGAGAATCTTTAGGGTAATACCTTTAATCTCCAGTTATGATTAGATGGAATTATGACGTAAGTATGAGGATTTGATATCACTGAGCCATATTTGATCATAAGTGCGATAACTATCTCTAAATGAATGATGTCCTGCTTATTTTCTCACTTGCAGTCTCCCTGCGGAGGTCTGGGTCAAATCATGACGTCAGACGCAGCGATCCTCGGGCACTATCCCCATGCTTCCCGAGATATTCATCCCAGGAGAGCCTGGATGATAACATTCCAAAATCGCTCATTGTAGGACGTACGTTTCAGCGCAAAATCTCTAACCCACTCCCCACGGATTCAAAGAAGAAGTTGCACTTGAGAATTAGAGGAAGAGCTCTTTCGGATTCTCCCGCGGAAGCCCTTATTAGTCCTGTTGTCCCGCGCAAACATCTAAACCCTGAAAACGACTTTAATTATTGGCAAGTACAAGGAGGTTTATCGCGCGTCAAGTCTTGTCCTGTAATGAAATCTGAATCAAATGAGCGACTCAGCGATCTTTCACTTTTACTGACAAGTAAGTCGTCTTCGGCTGTACACTCGACTTTTAAAGCCGCTGACCTTGACAGATTACCACAGATTCATCAAGAGGATAGTCCAATGTTGGTGCGCACGCGTAAAACATCCAACGAAAGACCGAGAGAGCTGTTTAATGTGAGTCCCATTATGGGTCAGTCTGGTAATTTCTTAAGCAAACCCAACATAGCTAACGATAATCAGTGTGATTTTACTGATAAAGTAGAATACTATCTGTATAGTATGTCTTTTGACGATGATAAAGCCTCGATATCTGGTTCAAGCGACAGTTGATTGTAATTCACGCCGTGCCATCCTGAGTGTTTGATGTGGTAGTTCAAGGCGATGTAGGTGTTGCACCTTACCATAAGGACAAGAGCGTGTTCTACAGATGATTAACTTCACGCGTCTAAAATCTGAAGTGTGCCAAAGGTTTCATTGTACGATAAACTACAATGAACTGCTTTGCTTCACTAAATTCAACCCTCCATTACTATATATTCGGGACTTGCGTCCTGACCTATGCTCACATTCTCCGCATCTTTTGCTTTGAGCAGCTCAAATGATTATCTTCTTTTTTCCTTTCCGGTTTGATTGGGAATAAATAAAAATAGATAGAGACTTGGCTTAAATCCACTGGAAACATGCCACAAATGGTAACCAAGATCACGCAAGAATGTTTGATTAAATTGTTTGCAAAGTTTGTTTTTAACGTTTAAATCAAACATTGAGACAATTCTGTCAATTCTATTAGCTGCTTGCAAATAAATCCTAATAAATCGCCTCACGCTATTGGATATGACTGCTCCTTTTAAGTAATTGTATAGCTGTTTTTCACTTAAGCATTTTGCAACCTCCCTGATTAAATTTGTAATAATAATACTACTAACAATAATTTAAAAAAAAAAATGAATTTAATATTTATAACTCAGATATATTTATTTACATATCGCCTTACTTGTGCGGGAAAACCAGTAAAGATAAACGAAATAACGCTCAAGTAAGTAATAACATACAGTGCTATTGGTTCTATCCGTTACTGAGACAGTTGTCGTAGTTGAGATGTTTGATCGATTTTTTAACTTATCTAAGGGAGTCAACAAAGTGAAAGTCACTACATCAGCGTCTTCGACAGATGGTTTGAATCATTTACCAAATCGTGGTTAGCACGCCGGTGAGTCAAAAAGAATTGCGCGACGGACCTCACCGAAAAGGAGGAACTGCTCGTAGTCTGTGAATTTTGATCTTAAAAAATTGAAATAAAAGCACCTTGCGGATGAAATTTTGATACCAAAATCTTGGGGAGATGTTTCTCGGTAAACCTGCACTTTTTTGAGACTATAAAGTTCCTTAAACCGGGTTTGAGAATGTTTCCCATTCGGCCTTCATCAGAAGACGAAACCAGTAGAAATGTACTCTTTTCAATTTAGACTCTCACTAAATAGAAATTCCTTTCGAAAGCTCATTATGATTTGGAAATTTACTGAAAACGAATAAAGCTAATTATAATTTGGAAATTTACTGAAAACGAATAAAGGTTGGTCTGGAAAAAAGAAAAAAGTTTTAATGAAGAATCTGGCGGATCCACATATTACATTGCGACCCATATTTGCACTTCTGCGGTAAAGCACACACAGATGACAATTTAATAAACAAAATTCCCACTTTGATTTGTAACAGCGTTAATCTATTATTAATCATCTGATTCTTCGCCTTCTTTTACACTTGTACGTCCCACGTCGGGAGAAAATCGCCCCAGAGCTGTATGAAGAATTGAGCTCACATCCAAACTCCCTGGAGTAGGAGTTGAAGACCTCCGTAGTTCCCAGGGTTTCTGCCGTCTCCCGCTTGCGTCTCTCTTCGCCCCTACCGGCCGGCTTGGCGTAAATCGTGGATCAGATCCTCTCCTCCCTAAATCTATCGGGCAATCTTCCGACAGTTCGGTTATGTTTTGAAACGATGCACTTTTCCTCATTGGCAAATCAACAGTCCCCAGCATGTTGTTGTTGTTGTTACTTGGCGATTTTTCTTCCATCTTTTCTAGTTTTTGAAGCATTTCGATAGTTCTTGCTCGGTCGGTGGCATCGTCTTTGCTGATTCGCGTGTTTCCTTTTTTGACGCGAGATTTCAGGGAATTAACTGTAGGATTATTGTTTGCCATCAAGCAATCCAACAAAAGGGAAAGAGTTTTGATCGAGGTCTTTCTTCTCTGGCAACTTTTCGAGGTTGACCAAAATTGTCGCCTCCACTAATTATTCTTTAAGCAGGTAGTATTTTAAAAAGAAACTGTGCTGTCAACTGTTCTTTGATTACCAAAATATCTTCATGTCTGTTGGGAGTACTGTTCTTGATCGATGCTTTTCCGGTTTGATCGGGATTAAACGAGATGGAGACTCTGCTTAAATCAACTGGAAACAACCCACAAATGGTAACCAAGATCACGTAAGAATGTTTGATTTAATTGTTTGCAAAGTTTGTTTTTAACGTTTAAATCAAACAGTGAAACAATTCCGTCAATTCTATTAGCTACTTGCAAATAAATCCTAATAAATCGCTTCACGCTATCGGATATGACTGCTCCTTTTACGAAATTGTATAGCTGCTTTTCACTTTAGCGTTTTGAATCCCCCCTGATTAAATTTTTCCTCTTTTCAGTTACTTGTGTTAGAACACCGGTCAAGATAAACAAATTCTTTGCGAAGAGCGCACAAATGCGTAATAACATACATATTGGCTCTGTCCGATAATGAGACAGTTGTCATGGTTGAGATTTTGGTCCAATTTTTTTTAAAACTAAGATAAGGGTGTCAAATAAAAATCACTGCATGAGCGTCTTCAACGGACAATTTGAATCATTTACCGAGTCATACTCGTCATTTAAGGTGTGTAAGGCCGGGTATATGTTACACACTTAGTTGGGAATTTTCACATTTCAGTCATTTTTTATTCTGTCCATTCACAGTCTGTAGAGTACTTTCGTTGGTCGTTGGTGCTTTTTATGAGGTAAGGTTAACGTAGGTTAGGAAAGAGCTCTCTAGCGGCCAACAGACCTGAGAGCTGAGGGTAATGACTGATTAGCTGACTGACTGATTGACGTCTGACTCAGAGAGTGATCAACTGATTGACTGACCGACAGACAGACTGATTAGCTGGCTTGCTAAGTGACAGTCTGACTGAATTACTGACTAACGGCTGACTGACTGACTGACTGACTGGCTGACTGATCGACCATCTGACTGAAGACTGAGTGACTGACTAATTGACTTAAAAATCGACTGAACGTCTAATTTATGAACTGCTGAATGCCGGAGTGGATAAATGAAAGATTCAATGACTGCGTGAGTGAGATTATGACAAAACAGATTGGCTTTGAATTTTTTAATACAGCGAGTGGTCCCTCCCTTTTTGCGAAGTTCGTCGCGCAAGTCAAAAATAAACCAGCGAAAGTAAAAAAAAAATTAATGTCAGCGCGCCGAGTAGACCTCTAAGAGTGAGGCGCAAGAAAAATAAAATGAATACGAAAACTGTGGTGCTGCGTCGGTGGGAGAGTATAACAAGGTAATTTGGTATTATTAACTGAGTTGATCATGCAAATTGGCCACCGAAAAGAGTTTCAAAGCTGACATTTTGAACGTTAGCCCTTCGTCAGAGCGAATGAAGGAATTGTGAGTTGTGAGTGAGTTTATATGCAGAAAATAGAGATGAGAAAAGCAGCCTAACTCCCAAAGGTTCACGCGGCGCGCGAACATAAATTTTTCAGTGATAGAGTATCTTTTCCAAGGTCAGGATCACGATAATGGTGACGCCAGCCCTAAAGACGGTGCCGGACAATTGACATATTACTTTGCTTTTCCCTTCTTTAAGTTTTCTAGCGGGGCACTTTGTAACTTCAATTTTCAGGATTTCAATCCTCTTTAAAGTCTCTTAAAAACTTGTGAAGATGTAGGCCGCATGAAACTCTTTCACTGACGAAAGACTCACTCTAGCTATAGGCCTAAGTAGTAGATAGATGGAATGAGAAAAAACCTATCAAAGCTCCCTTAAATTAGTTAATAGCTGTCTCAGTAAACGTTTCTTTTCACTCAAATGATTAGCTGGGATTTAACTAGCGAAAATACAAATTTAAAATGGAAAGCTTTATGTGCCTTTCTCGCTGAGCGACAGGATCTTTAATTGACATTTCCTTGTTTGCTTTAGTATCGATAAGAATTAAAGAGATCTCAACGTACGTACATCATTATCCCATAATGCAGAGTCTCTGTTTTCTTTCACAACACCGTTTGAGGACGGTCAGGCCCAGAGAACATTTCCAATGAGTAAATTTCGCTTTTAGACAGGTAAGTTTCAAACAACATCTTTGATAGCGAATTTGCCCGAGTGAAATAATCCACGGCGATTGCAAATTCAACTGAGGATGGAAATCATACAATCACAAAGAGCTCTGTAGCGCTTCAGTTCTTGGAGCAGCTCAGGACATTTTCATTTCAACTTTGGATACTCCATTATCCATCATTGCATTTGTAGGGAATATTTTGATCATTGTTACTCTTCAGAAGGTTTCGTCGCTTTATCCGTCGTCGAAACATTTGCTCGGTTGTTTGGCGAGCACAGATCTGGGCGTGGGCCTCATACACATCCCCTACGAGGTGGAATCCATTTGTCTCGAGATCACTCGAAGGACTGGTACTACTTCTGGTTCCTTTTTATCATCACGAGTTTGTTGTTTAGCGGCGTATCTTTATTAACAATGACTGCAATAAGAGTAGACAGACTTCTTGCTCCGTTTTTGGGGCTGAGATACAGACAGGTGGTGACTGTGAGGCGAGTAATGGCGCTTGTTGATACTCTTTGGGTATCCAGTTGTTATCTCCCTTATGGCGTAATCTCAAGTTTCATGATTATCACTGGTTTGGAGACACGCCCACTTTACTTTACCTGGTCTTTAAAGATATCTCTTATGTTGTTTAACTCGACTCTAAATCCATTCCTGTACTGCTGGAGGATGCGAGAAATGATTCAAAGAGTGAAGGACATCATCAGACGGTTTTCCTGTCCATCCCAAAAAGCAACTTAGATTTGTTTATCATACAAGACCAAGGTATGGTTAGTGCTTTCGTAGATTTAAATACCTTGTACACAACAGTACTACTGAGGTGTTTCCGAGAACGACTAAAATCGTTAACAAAATACTGTTTGAGAATGTGGGTCCTGGGAGTGGCTCGATGATAGCCCTTCTCTGCTGCATATCTAGTTCAACAGCTGAAAACTCATCTGCTGCACCGATCGCGCACAGAATATGAAGGAAGTGATGGCTGTGCCCTACCACGTCGAAAACTCCAATCATTAGACGTTCTGGGACGCGGAAAACATACGCAAGCGTCCCACCCGCGTAGAATAGACAGTGACGAGTGAAATACTGCACGGATTGAAGGCTGCTACAAGTTGATGTTGTGTTACATAATGACAACATTGTCCAATAAGGTGAAGTGTTGAATAGCCACGAGCTAATGTAAGTACTCGCTTTTAAAGCTGCATCGAAATGACTTGTGCTGCAAAACGAGTAGCAACACGCCAACGTCGATGCAAAAGAAATGGCGGCGGAGATCGCTAGGAACAGAGCGGGAGTGTTGAATATCAACCAAGTTGTGTTCACCGGCCTGGAATAGAAATAAAACACTTGACCAGCCGTGAAGGTGTACACGCTAATGGCAGCATAATCGAAAAAGAAGCATACGTGGCAAGCCTTAGTGGACATGCAGTTGAACAAGTGCGCGCTGACACTCGTAGCAAGCATTACACAAATCCCGAATGCAAAGCACAGCAGTGGATACACGAACGGATCTTCCTGCAGCTTGTGTTTGGCGAAGACAGAAGCAAAACGAAGCATGAAAACAGCAAACGCCAAAACATGACTCCAAATGTTGATCGTCTCGTTGGTGGCTTGAAACAAGCTTTTGAAACAGTACCACGCAGACGAATCACACTTACGATAACTCGATACTATGAACGGTTGGCGAAAAAACGAAGGTACTTTGTCAAAATTTACCAAATCATTTGAGATGTCAGTTTCCTTCTCCAATTCGCACTTGTTTCGTGTGATGTTCCAGTTATTGTCTTTTTGGTTATTATTTTTACTGATCAGCGCTTTAGTGGCCCCATAAAATCCCTTTCCTGTTCGTGTTGGCACGTTGGATTGCCGATTCTTCATGCTCTCACAAATTAACAATCTCTTTCAACTGACCCAGTGCAATAATGATTATGTTTGGGTAGCTGCTCTCTTTCTTTGGCTTTTTACCAGTTCATTGTGTTGTAAATATTCCGCAATTGCGCTTATTGTTTACGACATACATTTTTGAGTGCTACGCTTCAGTTATAATACGAAAAAAAAAAAACGAGTTTCATCACAGAGAGCTGTACACAAGATGAAATATACGAAAACTTGGCACTAGTTATTTTACCAGTTTTCATTAAATATGAAACACAATTATTGGCATTTTACCCATTAAACGGAATTACTTTTGGAATAATGAATGCTAAGTCCCTTACAAAGTCCACAAAACCACAGACATGTAAATAGGCATGTCCTATTAGGCGTGCAAAGAGTATTTTTCTTAAGAAGGGGTGCATAACTAAGAAAAGAACCAGCTGACGGGTGATTTCAACAAATTTTAAAAGCGAAAATGAAGAAAAAAGACTTACGACGAAGCAATAACAAAATGTGAACTTCTGGTGCTAAATAGCAAACGATATGGCAGATTTTGCAAAACAGTGAAGCTATGTTTAAGAGCCGAAGGTCATCTTAGGATGGGGGGGGGGGGTTGCGCACCCCCTGCACCCCTCCCCGGAATTCGCCCTTGTGTATAATAATGCTACAACAACGTTATGCAAATAATGTTAATACCGTAAGAGTGACCTTCGTTTAGGCCAGGAAACGTTTCCACGCTCTAAAAAATACGTACTTGAACAATATAAATTTGAAGCCATTTTCAACTAAACAAATGAAACACTGTTCATGGTATTCATTAAAGCCTGGCAGTAGCTCAGAGGAAAATTAACGCCTTTTAGTTTGGCACTGTATAGTTAATGGGTGATGACCTGCTCAGCACATCGGAAAAGGGTTTTATTATATCTTTTAACTGCAGATTAAGAAATGAACATGAAGCGATATTTGCAGCAATGAACACTACTTAAGCAATAGTGAAAATAAGGCCTGAAATATATATTTAAAGTCACTAATTTATCACTTCACGGGTTTATTTGGAACCAACATAATGACTAGCTCCCCCATGGCCTGTTAGCTCAGGTGGTAGAGCACTGCACCGGTATCGCAGAGGTCATGGGGTCAAATCCCGTACAAGCTTGAATTTTTTTTTCAGGCCTTATTTTCACTACTGCTTAAGAAGTGTTCATTGTTGCGAAGATCGCTACCGATACCGTGCCACGTGTCTTGAACTCTCTGTTCACGTGCTTTCCCTTTGTCTTCGTCAGTCAAATACAGAACAGACCACTTAAAATATTTTTTCAAACAAGAACCTGTTCAGTTGTTGGCTTAGCTCTCGAGAAAGAAAAGTTACACAGAAATGAGGAGAAGGCTTAACTGAAGAAAATATACTTAAAAAAAATTGTCATTCTCTAAGAAAATTTGAATATATGATAAACGACACAAAAGATCAATATCATAATTATCAGCTTTACAAGTCATTAGTTTGTTTTTGACACGACATTTTACGCCACGGACAAAGTTCGTATCTTCTGTGCGAGTTTTGCGACATTTCTAAACTTGGGAAGAATATGGAGATGTTAGAAACGAAAAAGCGAAAATTAAACGTTATGTTGAAATTATTCCGAAATATTAATGGTTCATAACTGTCTTTTAGAAAATTATCAACAAAATAGGTCACCTGTCGAGCATGTAAAACTGGGTAAACAGTCATGCATGTAAATTGTTTTAATTTCAATTGAAAACAGCACTATTTAAAATAATTAGACGTTTGTAATAACATAGTTTTAAGGAGAGAAAGGAAATATCATTCACTGCCGATTCAAATTTGGTCGAAGAAACTCTCGACACTTCAGATTGTCCATCTTTATAGTCTTCTTGTACATTCAGGAGAAACGTCAAAATACTGTACGTACATACGTACGTGTGTGGATCAGGTCAACACGGGGTCGATGGAGGTTACATTTTTTTTTTTTTAAGAATTAGACTAACCACAAATAGAAGTAAAAGAACGACAGAAGAAATAAACGATGCAAAGAATGGGGGACTGCAACTAACAAACTTGATTTAATCTATGCTAATTATTCCGTAATGTACTGACCACAAATATCATCTTGCAGATGCGTAAATTTATATACTATTGTGAAAGAAAAAATTGCGTCTATAACTCTTCGCCACGAGAGCAGTTGTCTTAGTTATGCATGCTGAAAACAGTGTTTTTAAGATTAAGAGTTCTAAAAACTTCGAATGCTTAACAGTTTCTTGGTGAAAAATTTATTGAGTGCGTGAATTAGTTTGAGGTGCATCAAAGTTGGTCTCGAACCTTCTCGAGTTTTTCTCGTGATACTTTTTGTATATTATGATTATCTCCGTGGAGAACAGACGCATGATGGAAGAGGTGAATGTTTTGTCTACCAAGGCCTACTATAAATGAGATGCGCGAGGAAGTCGAAGTTCAAAGTCCCATGGTTGCTTGAAAAATTTGAAATTTGAATTTAAAATATGACACAAATGAATTGGATATTTACGATTCAGTGAACTGGAACGAAGTCGGCGAAAGAGAGCAGTCATAAAAACGAAACCATTAAACCGCCTCAGCTAAAAAAAAACAGGACCGTTCTTTTCCAGAACGCAGACCCTTTTTACAAGACAGGATGAAACGAAAGTGCAAAGTGGCCATCGGAACAGATAATGAACGCCTTATTAGCGAAAGTGGTCTTAAAAAAAGCAACAAAAAGAATATCGTGACAACCAAAAGCAAACTGGAAGAAGCTGACTTGGTGGATTTCGACAAAGTTCCTTCTTTTTTCCGCGAGCCGTTTATAATATCGAGTTATCGCAAGTGTGATTCGTCCGCGTGGTACTGTTTCAAAAGCTTGTTTCAAGCCACCAACGAGACGATCAACATTTGGAGTCATGTTTTGGCGCTCGCTGTTTTCATGCTTCGCTTTGCATCTGTCTTCGCCAAACACGAGCCGCGGGAAGATCCGTTTGTGTATCCACTGCTGTGCTTTGCATTCGGGATTTGTGTAATGCTTGCCATGAGTGCTGGCGCTCACTTGTTCAACTGCATGTCGATCAAAGCCCGTCACGTATGCTTCTTTTTCGATTATGCTGCCATTAGCGTGTACACCTTCACGGCTGGTCAAGTGTTTTATTTTTATTCTAGGCCAGTGAGCACAACTTGGTTGATATTCAACACCCCCGCTCTGTTCCTAGCGATCTCCGCCGCCATTTCCTTTGCATCGACGTTGGCGTGTTGCTACTCGTTTTGCAGCACAAGTCGTTTCGATGCAGCTTTAAAAGCGAGTACTTACATTAGCTCGTGGCTATTCAACACTTCACCTTATTGGACAATGTTATTATTATGTAACACAACATCAACTTGTAGCAGCCCTCAATCTGTGCAGTATTTCACTCGTCACTGTCTATTCTACGCGGGTGGGACGCTTGCGTATGTTTTCCGCGTCCCGGAACGTTTGATGATCGGAGTTTTCGACGTGGTAGGGCACAGCCATCACTTCCTTCATATTCTATGCGCAATCGGTGCAGCAGATGAGTTTTCAGCTGTTGAACTAGATATGCAGCAGAGAAGGGCTATCATCGAGCCACTCCCAGGACCCACATTCTCAAACAGCATTTTGCTAACGATCTTAGTCGTTCTTGGAAACACCTCAGTAGTACTGTTGTGTACAAGGTACCTAAATTTACGAAAGCACTAATGATACCTAAAAGAATAGGGTTTATTATCTCTTTCCAGGAATGGTCAAGTATGATACAGAAATTGAGAATTTCGTGTAAGACCATGTATCTAAAGTTCTCAATGGGGTTAACCGTTGGCCGTAAAAAGGCGAAAAAAAGAAGTCGTTTGGCGTTAAAATTAACAAATTATAACCGTTAGTCATAAAAAGTTATGTTGGTATGTTAGAGACCCTCTATCTATTGAGGTGTTGACGAGGGTATGATCTGAACGAGTACTCGAGTTCTTTGTCAGTTGAAAATATTTAATTTTATGTTTGCCATGTATCCTTTTTTCTAAAATGAACCCTGCAAATTAAACTCAGTCGCTACACGGGTTACTGTTTTTTACATGCAGGGAAGAAGAGCAACTTGTCTTGTAAATTTTAACTGCAACTCCTTGCTTTTCTTTTTCTTTTGCCGTAGTCATGCAAAAAAAAAATAAGAATATGCTGGAAATGTGAAATTTCCAGAAATGGGTATGCACAGAAAATGAATAGATATAAAATAGTGTTTCGTTTAATAAATAGGCGTTGCCTCGTGTTGACAGATTTATTCGATGACAAGAATCGTGATTGACATTAATTCAATAGATTGATTTAAAAGCGTTAGATTATTATGTTTTAAGTCAGTTTTTCAGCAGAATCGAAGTGAGAAAGAAGTTATTTTGTTATCGTTTTTCTGTCTCTAAATCCGCTTACCCAGAGAATATGCTAACCCGTAAAGTGAGACTGTTGTAACGACCCGCCACAGAAGTAAGTTTATATTGAAGTTTTTGAATTTAGTTACAAGATAAAGACTTGATTTGCGTTTGTTCTAATTGCGAATTATAAATGTATTTCTTTTAGATCGAATAATTATTAAAGCGTGGCTTAATATTATACGGTTTGTGGTGGTCATTTGATCTAACCAGTTCCGAGTAAGGAAACAATAGATCATAAAAGTGGGAAATGTAAAAATGAATAAACTGTACACAAACGGAAAAGCAATTAATTTCCTGGTTTGACGGATGCTTGAACAACGGATAGACAGAATGAATAACGACTTGAAGAAGTAAATTAATGAATTACTGACTGAACGCATAAACGAGTAATGTGGGTAGATTGTAGAAGAAACGAAAGGATAAACGAACTAACGTACCAACGAAAGAACGAACACACGAACGAACGAACACATGAACGAACGTGCCAAAGAAAGAACGAACACACGAACGAACGAACGAAAAAACGAAGAACAGACAAACAGATGAACGCATGAGGATTTCTGAATTTAGTATTTCTTAAAGAAAATGTAATCTCAATAGTATATTAGAATATGCCCTTTGCAGCTAGAGGTCACGTACTTGGATACCGGGTAGCAACGCAAATTGGAGAGCAAGCGTTCCAATACGGAATAGGAAGTTCACAAGAGGTCACGCACGTGTGCTTGTAAAACAATATTTTGTACGGATGAAAGCTTGTACTGGTATTTCCGTTTCCACAAAGCAAGTAAGGTTTATTGTAGAAGTTTTAGTTTGGTATGATTTTAAAGTTGGAATAGGTTTCTTTGCGGCGAAATCGCGAATACACTGGTAGCGCCAACCCGTTCGATGGCCAATGTAGTGTATTGAGAACACATTAAAAGTACTTGCACCAATTTTTGTAATATCACTGTGGGATCACTCAATGATATAACAGTACTTTAATCAAGTAACATGATTGTACCAGAGGTGGATCGATGAATAAAAACAGAATATAGAAAACAATTCAAGAGTGAGTTTGTCATCTAAATGGATACACAACAGCTAACAAACATGGCGACTACACAAGGTATATACTTTCAAACTCATCTTCCTTTTTTTTTGTCTGTAATATCAGGACTTCCTAAGGCTCTGGAAGAAAATTCTGCAACATAAACGAGACTTGCGTGGGATTTAACGGCATTTCATGGTCGATCAGTAGAGATATTTTTCGAGTGATTGCGTGCACAAACGTATGTTTCGTGCTTAGTTTACATCGCTAAAGACATTTGTAAGACTAATATTACTCCTTTCAACCGTAAAAAATTAGTGGATGAAGAGACTCAAGATCTATCGGTTCTCCCTACACTGACCTTTGATGATGTCAGTTTGCTTGAACAATTAGCAACAAGTCATCTTTGGTTCCCTAGCCGACTGACCACTGAAGTATCACTCAAAAGTAAGGGAACAGACAATTACATAGAGCTTAAGTGACGGGCATCTTCTCAGAAAGAAAAGGATCACTACTAGTAAGTTTGGAGTTGTTGCTCGTCATGTAGCCAGTTTTGATTCTCTGGTAACCTAGCTAAACCCCAGCAGATATGTACAAAGAACACACATGGGAAGGGGGGTGGAACTTGAACCTCATTCAGCTATGGTTTACGCCAATACTGCAAAGGGAACCAGAGAGAGTTAATCTCTTCCCACCAGGATTGATCATCCATCCTGATTGCCCATGGTTAGGATGCAGCCCAGATGGAAAAGTGTATGACTAGATGCTGTAAACAATGGTCAAAACCCCTTTGGTTTGCTAGAAATTAAAGTTGTAAAAGAAGGGGAGACATCATTTGATAATGTTAGGTATCTTACCAGGGATAATACCACAAACCAGCATTGTGAAAGAAAACTGATATCTACTATTATCAAGTTTAATGTCCACTGGGCCTCACTGGATTAGTTTGGTGTGATTTCTTTAGTTACATAGATGATAACTTGTTTTTTTGCAAAAGAATTGTTTTTGATTCAATATTTTCCCAGTAAAATGAAGACAAGGTGGACAGTTTTTTCTTTAGTCATTGATACACCGACTGTTCTTCAACACATACTATGGTCAATTACAGAAACGTGATAATGCATGTTATACAGAGGATATACAATATTAGAATGTAATATTTCCTGCATATCATAATTGTAATTTGTGAAGTCAATTTAGCTTTTGCATAAAAACTGGTAAATTGCAAGCTTACATTCTAGCAATAAACCAAGTTGACTCAGTAGAATGACACATGAAGATATGTTGAATTTAGTATCAGTACTGTTACACTTTGAACTATTATGTAAAATGGGTAGTCATAGACCTCTATGAAGTGTCATGTAATTCTTTTTATTGACACTTTTCACTGTTTTTTTTAAACTACAACATATATTAAGCTTATTCATTTTGCTTGTCACTATCAGCTAAAATCAGTGGTCCTTCAAAATTTGTAAGAAGACAGGCTACAGAAAATAATTGATTAACTGAACCTAAGTAGATAAGGAGCATCTGAATCAAAAAAGTCATATTCTTGACCCTTATAAAAGCCCGTTCAACCACAGGCGGCTCAAGCTCCCGTATCGAGAAAAAGCCAACGATTTTAATAATTCATGAACGCGTCACGCGTTGTGTGACTTGGTGTTAAGTTACAAGAGGAACCGTTGGAAATTTGAACACGTTATAAGGAATAGTATGGGGAACGAAATATGGTCGATTTACAACGGTAAATATTTCGAAATATGAATATTTTACACGTAAAATCAATAACACTTACTCACGTCCTGTGTGTCCGTCGTAGTTTCAGGCGATTTCTTCCGTTTTAGACTTGCTTTACCGTCACTGTTGTTCCTTTGACAGGAATAACAGTGATGGTAAAGCAAGCTTAAAACAGCAGAAATCGCCGGAAACTACATACCCAATAAAATTATTTTGAATCTTTATCTGTGCCAAATCTCTTCAGCCCAAAATTATTGAGTGCCAATTGTTCAGCGGCTTGCCTTTTAATTTTTTCAATCTCTCTTACAGCTTGGGTTTTCACTACTTTTACTTCCTCTTCAACTACTTTAGTTTCATCTCTAATTTCCTGTCGCTGTTCCTGCAAAGCCAGTAGCTGTGCCTTGATGGACTGAATTTCTGATTGTATGCTGTCTATGGGTGGCCTAACTTCTGATTGACTTTCATGCTCATCATCACTGTTATCTGCTTGGGTATCTCTGCGAAGAGAAGAGTAAAATAATGTTATTGAAATATTTTCAGATTACCATGAGTACAATTTATTAATTAATGTACTGAATTTTCATAAGGAATCAATTTTACTAAAATGGCATCACTGAAATATTCACGTTTGATCATCGACACCTTTCCACTCGAATGTGTCCGTTATGGGCAAATGAATTTCCGTAAAATTGTCCTGCGACGAGGCGATTCCCACACTACCCAGTATGAAGAGGGTGATCTCCTGAAAAAGATTTACATGCAGAAAACCACGCCAAAAGAACTTGACCCCTTTTCATTTGATACGGGAGATGACCTTTAAAACAGGTTTAATGGATTTTGATCAACCAAACGTCATAGGCTGCGTGACAAACTCGAATGACAGCATTATAGAGGTAAGCGGTTGCTGCCAATTCCAATTCAGATGTGGACGCGACTCACTAGAGCGGAAGATGTAGTCACATAGTGTAACGTGGTTTGTTTTTTCGCTATTTTAACCGACTTTCCGTGGCCTTTAAGCAAGATGATGGAAGAAGAGGACTCGTATGGCTTTGAGCAAACTCTGGTAAGTAGTATTGCTCTACCCGTAATGAATTCACTCACATTGTGAACAACTTTGTATCCAGACGCGAATGGTGTGTGGATCTGCTGCGGCAAAGTATTTCACCATCGTAACTTGAATGAGCATTGCTACGTGTAACTTACGCTTTCGTGATTGTAATTTTTAATATTGTTACTCGCTGTGATTTATTCTTGAAGGAAAATTAAACCATTGAGCATCAGACACAAACAGATATATGTTTTAACACATTCAAAGCATTTTGCCCTCGTTGGTTACAATGTTATCCGAAAGGAAAGATATCGTTTTCAGTGTTTCTCACTTCTCAACAGGAATCATTTTTATTCAAGCATACATCGACTCAGAGTTATGATTACCTTTAAGCCCCTGCGAAATATATCTACAACTGTTATGTTTTTTAAAAGTGACTATGAAGAGATTTAGGCTAATGCTCAAGCTTGGATGTTTATACAACTTTGAAAATATAAACATCACTTTCTTTTCGCAAGATCAATGATATTAATTCTAATGTTAAAGTTATTCATTTTTTCTTGATATTGTCAACGATCCTTCGTAAACTGTCGAGTTAAGATCGTTAGGAAATCAATCCTTATTTTATGACGTGTTGATTTTATTAAGTGAGCTGCTTGTACAATTATTTCTTTCACTATCGGTATATATGAGAAGAGGATCAAGTCAAACAGCTGGCAATTTTCCCATAAAAAAATATCTGTCACGTTTAATCAGCTGTGATTTTGATTCGTTCACCTGAGGAATCACATGTGTTCAAATGTGTTGGTCGTTCGCAGTGTTATTTTCTAATATAAGAGGTGTAAAAACATGTCATCAGATACATTTACCACCCTATTTCTCAGTCGTAGAGCAGAGTATGATAACATTAAAGGTCGCTCAATGACCATCACATATCACTACATGTCATTCCAGTTTAAGAACCAAAATATTGTATTTTTTGTGAATGAGAGATGCCATAAGATAATGAATTTACATTAGCATTCCTTTCAAATGATCTTCTTGGTAAGAATTGTATTTTGTCTCGCTAATGCAGGGCTGCCAACTAGACAGTAAACAATGATAGATCTTGACAAGATCTTTTGCATGCCATGCAATTTTTACCCTGTGTCTTAAAGCAGTCAGCTATGGCAAAATGTCTGGCAGTCAGAAATTTTTACAGAATTTCCACTAAAAGGTTCTTTCAAATTTCTTAAGAGCATCAATGTTTGTTTAGAATGTCAAGCGATTCCAAAAGTTACTGCAGGATTTAAGACAACAAATCTTTCTGTGCTTTTACTTTCCATAAAATGGATGTTAAATGAAAAAACATTTTTGATCTAGTGATATATGGCATCCACAAACTTGGAATATTTGTCCACTAAAAAAACCATGGTAATTTTTGGAAGTGCTTGGCATTTCTACACAAACATCAAACATTCTCATTAGCTTTGCATGAGGTATTTTGTGGGGATACTGTCAATATTTCTGAGTGTTGGATACTGTTTCAAATGGATTAAATGCCCTGCAGTCTATGGAAATTCTGTGAAAATTTATGACCTCAGGGCATTTAGTCCATTTAGACTGTGAGTGGCTGCCATGTATTTAGACACAGCTTCATTTTAAATCTAAGCAAACAAGCATTCAGAAAAGGACTTTTGTGCCATATTCTGCAGACCAGTCTATCATCTTGTTTCTCCAAAACAGATGTTGATCTTACTGAAGAATGACATGCCATAGTCTAGCTGACTATGCTTTGTAAAAAAATGGAGTTTACATTGTAAAATAGCTAGGTATAAGAAAATATTTTTTATCTAGCAGTTATATGGCTTTGAAGATTTGTCCTTCAAAATCCATGGTAATTACTTTGCTTTTCTAAACAATCATCAAACCAACATTAGGTTTGCATGAAGTATTTTGTGGAAATTCAGTGAATTGACACATATTCTTGTAAATTACATGAAGTTACAATTATTTGGTGTTAGATCAAGCTGACAACTTCTACCTGATGTGTTTGTGTATTTCTCATTACCTGTTTGCTGGATTATATATGAAGATTACAGGGAGAATTCATATGTTAATCACTTCTGGAAGTTAATAGAGATAATAGTGTGTGAAGAAGGATCAAGGATAGATAAGGATGGAGAGGATTAACCCTTTAACTCCCAAGGTCTGATTGTTAATTCTCCCCTCTATCTGCTACACATTTACTTGTAAATTAGTTATGAGATTTTGGTGTTAGATCAAGTTAACAACATCTACCTGATAAGTTTGAATATTCTCATCACCTGTTTACTGGATAATGTAAGAATATTATAGGTAGAAGTTACATGTTGATCACTTCTGGGAGTTAAGGGGTTAAGTGGGATTGCAAACAATTTGTGCAACAATTTTCAAGATGCACAGATTGTGTTGCTGTTCTTTTAAAGCATATTCTGTCATATTTACTCACTGTTTGTTATTCTCAATATCTAGATGTATGGTCGTTTTACGACCACACAACTTCAGAAATATGCTCAAGAACAAGGTGCACGGCTACGAAGAGAACAGCAGCAAAGGAGAGGAGAACAACAAGAAGCAGACGATGACTTTAGAACTTATGACAGTTCGTGGCTTGGATCAGTGAAAAGTGAGTAAACTTGAAGCTGAAACAATTATATTTTGGAAATAATGTTCAAGCTTGAAGGATAGAACATGTATGTGACATGCTGATTTACAGCAATACTTGACAAGCCAGTCTCATGCTATGATGAAGTGAATTTTTGTCTATATCTTTGAAAACAAATTTTTTTGTTCTCCCAACAAGTTGGGCTGAGTTTGTGTGATGATTGCATTTAATTCATAAAATAAGGTTTTGGATACTCTACAACCAACGAGGTTGCAGCAACTTTTTGCCTAATTTGTCCATCAAATTACAGCAACTTCTTAACAGACTTTAAAGAAATTTTTGTCACTTGAGTGCAATCACAGTTTAGTATGAGTCTAGGAGAGTGGTTGTTCAGGTTTGTGCCCCTATTACTGGACAAATTGTGTTATAACATTTGCTTAGACATCCAACTTTGAGTGAAGACCAACAAAACTAGTTTCAGCACCCCCATTACCCATTGAAAGGGGTAATGCTCAAAACATCAGCTGTGAAATTCTTAATGGCTTCCAATTTACATTATCAACTCACTTGATAATACCAAACAATCTTGTTCTTTTAGAACTTTTCTTTAGAAACTTTCCCCCTTTTATGGTTTGGAGCATAGATGCATTGGGATATACATAGTCTTTGAAAGTGCCTATTTATTTTAAATTACACTTAGAATCAGTTAATCCATTGTTGATATTTACCTTTCTGCCTGTACTTTCAACTTTCATTATTAAATTTGAACTTTCCACTCCATGTGGAATTAATTAACACTCTCTCAGCCAATGGACATGCTGAAATGTTTTGCATCTTTATTTACCAGGCAGTTAAATGAACTCTCTTTGATAGAAGCAACAAAATAGATATCAAACCTTAAACTGTTCTTCATTCTGTTATTTTTAAAAATTTTTTTTAAATTGTAGCTCAATTGCTCTGAACCTGTTCTAGGGGCAGTTGTGTCTCAACTTTAGTGAATAAAGAGAGCTTTTGATAGAGTATTGTTAACCCTTTAACTCCCTCAAGTGATCAACTTGTAACTTTTGCCCAAAATATCCCTACAAAGATACCAACATTAAGGAACAAATTGTTACCTGGATCTAACACCAAATTTTTGTAACTTATTTACAAGGTAATGTGTAGCAGCTAGGGGGAAATTACCAATTAGAGGGTTGACCCTTTAATTTCCAAATGTGTCATGGTCAGCTAAAGTGTATATAAAATGTTTTCCTTCCTCTTTCTATGATGAAAACACCATTACATCTAAGGAAACTACAAAACACAAAATTGAGATGATAGAAAATACTTAACTCTTTAATTCCCAAGATCTGATTGTTAATTCTCCCCTTAACTGCGACGCATTTCATCAAAAATTATTTATAAGAATTTGTTGTTGAATCAAGATCACAATTACCCAACAATTTTGAGTATTCTCATTACCTGTTTGCTGTATCATGTTGAGATGTTAAAGGGAGAAGTTACTTGTTAATCAATTGCCAGAGTTAAAGAGTTCAACAAACTGAATTATGACTTCAATTTATCAGTGAAAATATGTTTTTCTCTTCAAAACAATAGTTTCTATGTTGTCATTTATTATTCTCTCAGTTAATTTATCAAAGATTCTACAGTGCAATAATTTATTATACATTGCAGTTTAAATCATGTTTTTTTTTTATTGCCGGGGAAATGAATGGCATTATTCTATGAAGAGGGAGAGGATAGGTGTTACTAACCTTAATTTTTCTTAGCCTTTATGTCATTTTACAAATGTATGGTCAAAATAGATTAATGGACCATAAGTGGTACAAGTTCCTGGAGAAACAAGAAAATTGATGCATTGTGTCAAAGGAATCAAGGGGTAGAATCACACTGCCTTTTGAGGTTTTTTTTTTTTTTTTTTTCATTTTAAAAAAAAATTACTCTTTGTTAGCATGTAGAGTGGTATGTTGCTTGCACCAGTCAGATTGCTGCATTAAGGTAGGGTTTGAGTCTGGCACCAGTCATATCACAGCATTCAGATATCGTGCACCAATCACAGCATTTGGGTATTGGTTTCTTTTAAATTATGTCATGGAATCAGAGGGCTGTGCACAATGACATTAACCAAAAATTTGGGCTCATTTGATAAGCATTATGATTGGGGCCTTTGCAAGAGCCTTATCAAGTGAAGTCAAGATTTAACAAGATATGAAAGGTGTGCATTTATTTTTGTATCATTTTTAAGTTAAGGTGTGTTTTTCCACTCCTTTTCTCACAATGCACACACCAAAAAACTTGCATGCGATTGCGTACTATGAAAAAACATCCAAAGTCTAATCAGAACATAGCCAATCATTGCACTACATGTCAAATTAAGGCAATTTTTCATGTGCTTAAATTGTACTCTACCAATCAAATTCCATTTTGCCTTAATAGACTTCCCTTCATCACATGCAATTTCCTTGTAAACAACCTGCATTTTATGATATTCTAAATGCATCATCCAACACCACTGAAAAATTTCATATCAAACTTTATACTACTGATAGTGAATTTTCCACACAATTCTCCAGGGTTTTGACTTTTTCTATGAACAAAATCAGCTTTTAGCTACCTTGGACTTAACCCAATCACATGTCAATTCCTTGTAAACAACCTGCAAATTAACGACCAAACAAGAAACCTTCTTTGAAATATTATCCTTTTCTTCACTCATTTGAGATCACAATTAGCCTTTGCTTGGGTTCTGATTGAGATACAATAGAGTTTCAGTTTGTTTTTCAAGGTAAAATTATGTGGAAATATATTTTTTAGGCAACTAACAGTAGACAAATAATGTTGATTTTCTCTCTGTTAGAGGAACAGTAGTAAATGTAGTCCCTTTCAAAACCGTTATTTGGTCTTGTCATGCGATGCTCTCTCTCTCTCTACAATGGGGAATAGATGGCATTGTGTAACAAGACCAAACAATAGCTGCAGAGCCAACAGTACGCATGGCACAGATGCATTTTATTTACGCTTAGAAGTAGTTAGACAATAGAAACAACAGATCACAAAATATCTGGGTGAGTTCAGATAAATCAGGTTTTTTTTTTCTTTCTTGTAAGGTGGAGTACATGCAATACTTTCATTCTTTTGAAAGTTATGCTCTTTTTCTGCTACAATAGTGAAAACATTAGGTACACAGTGTCACATCTCAACCCACCCACCAAAAAAATAAATCTTACTTGCTACACGTTCTTTAAATGGTTTTAAATTGGTAATAACATAGAAGGAAATTCTATGTTCCTTTTCCAGTTATTTCACTGCTGAAAGGTATTTTTTGATTCAGCTGATTCACCCTATGTCTGATCTTAAGGAAAAAAGTTAAATTATTTCCTAAGGATTCTTGATGCTCTTATATGCACGATTAAATGCTTCTTGCTCTGAATGCACAGTTGGGAATGTGGGTACATGTACCTTGTTACATTACATTTTGCAATGCTTTTATTCGTCAAATGTTGTAATGAAGTGAAAAACCATGAAATTAAGTAAACAGGAAATCACTGTGAACATAGCTTTACAAGAGTGCAAAATTTATGTGAATGAATGAGAGAAAGCAGGAATTTTTGTGACTTTACTTTAAAAGAACTATCTCTGTGTGTAAATCCATATCAAGACATTAACTTAAGACAAATAGCTTGTACAAGGCAAAACGATGTTAATAATTTTTTTGTGTAACAAATTTTCTATATCTCTAAAAAACTAAAATCTCTGGGCCCTGGTTGTTCAAAGGGAGGACATCACCAGCTGACAGATAAATTGCCATCCAGCAGATGAGTGTTAACAAAGCAAACAGAACTGTGTCATCCACCAGAAAGAAATTTATCCACCCTCCAAACAACTGGTGCATGGATGATAAATGCTTTTAAATTATCTCTTCCTCTATGTGTGTGAATGTTAGCTGTGCTTATAATAAGAATAATGTGAAATAGTTAAAAACAAATTTGTGATGTGGTGTCATGTCACATCTATTAAAGCCCCCTCTTCGATTTATCATATAATTCTCTTTTATACATACTTTCTTACAGTAATATAGAGTCTAGTACATTCTCCTTATTTAATGTTTATATTTAAAAGAACCTGATACATCTCAGTTGGGCAGTAATGAACTGAAATGACAGCATATTTTACATAAAGTTCAAAAAGTCAGTCCTAAGAAATGTAACTAAGAGTGAAAGTTTAACTGCTCTGTTGCCATCTCGTCTTGATCTTTCCATAGATGTTCACCGAGCATGAGTCAATACTGTTGAACTGACAGTTGATTGTGAAAAGAAAAACGATATCATGTATTGCCTGGGAGATGTATTGCCAGTAAACCGGTGACCATAATGAGATAACAGTATTTGAACAGTTATATGTTTCTGATATTTTCTACATCATTAAGCAGAATTTTTTTTTTAATGTTCTGCAAGATGGTTGCTAATTGGAGAGAGTCACCAGCTAAGGTTGGATTATATTTGTGCAATATAAGTGTGTACAGTATTCTGTTACACATTAATTTGGTCCTTCAACATTTCTTGAACTCTGAAGACCTGCCATGAAGAAATATGTATAGCATTTTGAAAGGCAAAGCCAGAGGAGCACAGAAAATCCAAATATAATAACAAAGGGAAGAAATACTATCCACAAGATGATGATAAGAATAGCACAAGGGATAGATTTTCCTTTTGGGGAGTACCACATGTCTGGTCCACATATTCCTTTTGATTCTTCCTTGGCATCTTCATCTTTAAAATCTTCTTGTCTCTGAGTGAAAGGCAAAAGAATATGGAATATTAATGTAAGTGTCTTTTTTTCATTGGACATGTGGTAGGATAATGGTTGGTGTTTGTGACTCCTGACTTGAGAGGTTTAGATTTTGGCCTTGCGTACATCATCCAAAACACCCTGTGCTGTCAGAGCCTCTCCATCTTGAAATGTAAATGGGAGCAATAAACTTCATGGGCAGTCCAAACATTTTTTTTTTGTAGGGGGGGGGGGGGGTGTTACATGTGATAACCTAGCATCCTATTTCCTATTCTGGGGGAATAGCAGAACATCTGTAGTCCTTTAAAACTACAGAAACTAGGATGAGTCAATTAGCTTCTACTCAGAATTTCCCTTGGTTTCCCTAACTATATACTCTATGCATAAGTGCCCTCAAGGCATAAATATCAAGTTCACTTCAAACACTTGTGGAGTAAGTTTATTTATAATTTGAGGCATGCAGACCTGCTAAGTAGGTTTTACTGCCCTGTCAAATTTTGTAACGTTATGCCTAGTTTATCTCATATGAGTCGAAAAATGAGTCACAAATGGTCATAAATTTGAAAGCAGGCTAAACTGCAGAATACTCTGCCACTCAATTGCATGTTATTGATTGAGAAAAGCGTCTACTGTGTTATGCCTTGTTCTTCAAAGCCTCCCAACACATGTAAATGAGGTGGACCAAAGTGACAGGGTATTCTGTCTTTGCTCGAAGCAGTGATTCTCTTTCGGTAGAAAACGGAAAACTTGACGAAAAAGCTAAAAGGTTGAGTCTATTCCTTGGCCCACAGTCCATTCCAGTTGTATACATCTCGAAAGAGAGGCTAAGTCGCTGAGGATTAACAACAACCCGCGCCCGAAAATGCCCTCGATTGAAACGTTTCGAAGTATTTACGAGTTGCCATTTTTATATCATTCGAGAGGCTTTACGGGAAATGTTGAATTGTCTCCGTGAACACTGTAGATATTCCACCGCATGAACACAACTCGCGTGACATGGATTGATTTCGTTGCCATTTTGATCCGAACAAGTATAGGCGACGGGAATTCGCTGAAAGCTGATTCAAGGTGTATGCTTCTATGCAAATAAGAGGCATTTTAACACGATCGGTTGCAAGAAAATCGACTGAAACCGTGATAAAACCGTGCAGTTACGAAAAATTCTGAACTCATCGTAGTGGAAAGTACATTGTCGATCGATTGTGCATTGTCGGTGTGTCTGATCACAGTATTCACAGCTTTATGTCCTATTTCAGGCATTCGTTTTAAATGAAAATTGATAAAATTTACTTTACATGTTACTAATTCTTGAAATGACTGAATCAGCGAAAGGCAACTAACTAGTAAGAACGATACAACTGTCGATGAAAGAGAACTTTGAAAATCCCAGTCGTAGGTGTGGTGATAGCGACCTTCAAAATAATCACAGAAACCCGGCTTGCATTTTCGTCTGCAGAATTATTTTGTTTGTCGTCCACTTTCACTTACTTCAGCATCAGAGGTGGCAGCCATGCTTGTGGAGAGAAACCAGCTAAAAACTCAAAGCGTCGGCTAGGCGATTTTCAAGACCTGTTCACGTACGAACTTGTTTCATAAAAAGGTCATGTAGATTTTGATCTTCTTATGCTCTCGTCATATCTAAAAATACGCATTGTGATTGGTCGAAACGTGAAACCCTGATGTAAGCGAGAAAAATACTGAAAAACGTTCAGTGTGGTTTGAAGAAGCAAAATATGCCAAACAGAAAGAGGATAAAGAAAATAAATTATTTTAAATTTGAAAAACTGCAAGGCTCATTGTTGTTCTTTATTTAAAAAAAATGCTATCTTTGCCATTTTTCACTGGTCTGTTCTTCAAGTCATCTCCCCTTAGCAAGGCCATGGCACAGGCTAAATGAAATTCACACTTTCATTTTACTACTTTGTAAAGAATTATAACTTCTGTCAATAATTACAGTTAGTATGTTTGAAAATTATTTTCGAATTGATCTTGCACAAGAACCTTTGGAAGCTCAGTGAAATCAGCCTTGCTCTTCTACTTAACAATACAGCGCCACGAAGGTTATATTAAAGTTAAAGTAAACACTTATGGTTAGTGAAAGTTTATTTCCAGGGTTCAAAAAATACCTTTAAATTATTTGTCAAAGACTTGAATTATAAACTTTCTAGTTTATTTCTTGCTGGTAAAAATATTCACAAATACTTTTGATGAAATTGGGCAGATGCTGTTTACCTTAAAGAATAAAATGCATTGTAGAAAATTTTGATTAGAGACTGTATGCTTTTTGACTTGAAGTTAATGAATAAAATTCCCATTTTACACACAAGACATGCATTCCCAGGTTTTGTATTATGCAAATTGCATGTGTGATATACAAAAATCCTGTTGAAAAGATTCTGCACAAACAACTCAAAGACAAAATGACTTGCAAGCAAAAGGACAGTTTACTGTAGAGTATTACATACCATATAGAGAATATGCATACTAATGTTAGGTTGTACAGGGATTAGCCACTTCCCCAAACTGATTGTTTTGTTAAAAATGGTTTTATGTTTTTGCAGGGTTTGTTGAGAGGTTGCGACCTTGCTGGAGTCGTTTGGGAAGTGACTGGGTGTTTCTTCTGGTCCTTGGAATTGTCATGGCACTAATAAGCTTTGTGTTGGACTTAGCCATTGATAAGTGCCAGACAGGTGTGTTGAGATACATTAATTTTTATCTTTTGTGTATTTTGTTTTTTTTTTGTTTTGGCTCTCTAGAGAGCAGGTTTTTAAAACAGGGGTTATGTAGTGTTGTATCTTTAAGGATGCGTCCATCATGGGAAAAGATTGCCACAATTGCATGACTGTATGTGAACTATGAATATTAATGTTGTGAAATGTATGTAAGTGATGTGATTATTGATTAACATGTGTTGTAAGTTGTGAGCAAATAATCAAACTATTGATAGACTTAACAGGTTAGAGATGAGGAGCGTGAGATAGGAGGTAAAAAAAAAAAGGGTAAGGGGGCTATGTAGTAAAGGATGGGGTCAGTCAGGTTTGGGGAGTACAGTATTGTAGAGGAGGGATGAAAGATGAAAGCTTTTGATAAGGGGTGGGGCTGAGCAGTGAGTGGATATAGATGAAAAGTCAGAGCCAGTAATAAAGATTAAGGTGTAAGGGTGCTAGGTGAGAAAAGAGGGCGAGGGATAAGCTGGTTGAGTTGGAGTTAATAGGCTTGGGATAAGGGCTGGAGATAGCAGATGAAGGGGTAGGTATCAGTGATGGGGCTGCAGTGTAAGGGATAGGGATTAGGGATAGGATTAAAGAGTGAGACCTAGGGTGAAAGATAGCAGAAGAGGTGGGAAGGTGACAGGGCAGGTTGAAGTGCTGTAGGTGAGAGGTAAGAGATGAGATGTAGAGGTAAAGGTTGAGGGCCAGCAAAGTGATTCCAGGGGCACAAGGTTGGAATAAGTGAGAAATGAGAGGAGAAGGGTACAGATAAAGGATAGTGTTAAAGAGGTTGGTCTTCAGAGAAGAGATAAGATGGGAGACTGGGTATGACCATTAATAAATGAAGCAAAAGGGTCTGGCATAGAAACTTACACACTCCCTTTCTTCATGGTCTGTAAATGTCTCTGAAATCTTGTGGTAGTATATTGTAATTATGAATCAATATTCATTCATTTGATGCTCTAACTTTGCAGCTCATATTTGGCTTTACAATTTACCAAACAACACCTTTCTTCAGTATATTGTGTGGACATCTTTTCCACTATGCCTAGTTACCTTTTCTGTTGGATTTACTCATCTAGTTTCTCCTCATGCCATAGGTATGTTCTTAAACTCTGTAAACCAATCATACTAGTTAACTTAGTTGTACTTTAACATGTAACTTGAAGTGATTTTCAACTTAGATATATATGTAGTCAATTTGTTTATAATTAACATTAAGGGCTGGTTATTATAGCAAAGTTTAACCCCTATTAATCCAAACTTTACTCTAAAGAATCTTAGATCAAGCAGAAAAGATCGCTCAAACATTTTTTCTGGAACTGTCAAAAGGGAATCTATAAAAGAAATGTCTAATTACTTCAAAAACCCCACCTATGAGGAACTTTTGTAGTCCATTGATTGGCAAAAATCACAGCCTAAATTAGACCTTGTTTTAATAACTGTGTGAACATGTTTGAGCTGTGAAATGATTGGCATTCTCCAAAGTGCATTTTCAAGAGTAAGTGTTATTTGACTTGCTTTTGATTGAAAATTTTGTTATTGTTTTAGTTCATTCACTGTATACTTGCCTAACCAAACCACAGCTTTGTTTAAGCTACACACTTTCAGGCGAAAGTTAATTTTTCAAGCTTAACTTCAGTGGGTCATGTGTTCCCTGCCAAGGAATCTGAACACTTACACATGTAATATACCATAATATGTTTATCAAATAAATCATAATTTGACTGTAGATCAATTTGATTCATTGCAGAATGTCAATACAGTAACTATAAAATTAGTATTATTAGTTAATAAAGTATAGTTATTTATCAACTCTTGATTTTTTGGCAGAAACATTTAATATTTATCAATTTTTTTATACCCTTGTGTCTCTGTAGGTTCAGGCATTCCTGAGATGAAGGTTATTTTAAGGGGAACAGTTTTGAAACGTTACTTGTCACTAAGAACATTGATTGCAAAAGTGGTATGTTAATGGACAGGTTTACTTATTTATAACCTGATAGTTTGATGTCTATTTGTCACTTTTGTTTATTTCTGTCAGGACTATTGTATACGTAAAAGGGCCTTGTAAAACTTTTCAGAAGGCCATTTGTGTGTACCCTTCAAAACTATCCAATAGAGCTGAAAGAGATTAATCCTAATTGAACGCTAAGATTGATTAGCATCTAATTTCCTATTTCATTACTTCAGCCATGAATCACACATTAAGGTCAGGAGAAGGAAGGAAATGGTCACAAACTGAGGAAGCTCTTGATTAAAAAACAAATTCTCCCTGTCAGCATCTTGAGGAATGTATAGAGAACAGTATATATTATGTAGAATATGCTGACTTATTTTAGGGTGTATTTAAGGGTTAAAATACATCACAACATAGTATTGATTCTGAACTAATTCACAAAAATCTGGGAAAAAAAATTTTTGAAATAGCTGGCAGATTAAAATTTTATAATGAAGCTAGGCTTATTTATTAAAATCATGCAAGCTGGAATGTAGCTTCTTTAGGACTAGTTATTATGCTTAAGAAGATAGTTGTGAAAAGTTGCTATTTTGCCTTGTCACAACTAAATTATCACATGACCTGGTGTGCATGATTCAGAATAATACACTTTCATTTGTCTCTTGTCTTTTTGGTCTAGGTTGGTCTTCTTACTGCTCTTGGAAGTAGTATTCCCATTGGAAAAGAAGTGAGTGTTGGTTTTCTGTGATGAGCTGAAGGAAGGGAGAGATAAGAAATTGATTTCTTGTCTGGTTGTGGAGCTTGTTGCTTAAAAATGTTTGCTTTTCACTTTTTTATCAACAGGGTCCTTTTGTACACATAGCAAGTATGGTGGCACGATCTATGGGAAAATTTGTGGCATCATTTAAAGGCATATACACGGTAAGGTTTTTGTTTTCTCCAGTATTGGCCAGAAGGCAATATTTCAATGCTGAAAGTGTGGTTTATCGAAGGAAAATGGTGTTACTTAATTTGTAGAATGAGTCCAGAAATACAGAGATGTTAGCGGCAGCATGTGCTGTTGGTGTTTCAAGCTGTTTTGGTTCTCCCATTGGAGGTACACATTGACTACTTATTCATGTATTGTTTAATATATAGCACCAGTTTTGTCTTAAATCTCTTCTCTTGCATGTACTGGGATGCATTTAAGGGTTTCTGCAGCTGTGTCTAATAATGGTTGCAGTGTGACTGGAAAATATTATTTTGTCTATTTTTTAAAGTGAACAGGAACATTTTGTTGCATTCTCCTTGTGAGATGTTGTTTTCAAATATATCTACTGTAGCATCCATAGGGCCTGAATCACCCATTTTACCCAATGTGTGGTTTTATTCTATCAAAAAATTAAAAAACCTGGTAGTGAAGTTTCTCAATGAATAACTGTTAATTTATTTCTGGTTAGTTTTCTTTGAATTGAATTTTGCTCTTTCTTTCTAGGGGTACTATTCAGTATTGAGGTTACTGCTACTTACTTTGCTGTTCGAAATTATTGGCGTGGTTTTTTTGCTGCTGTCTGTGGAGCTCTTATGTTCCGTCTACTAGCTGTATTTGATAAAGAAGAAGGTATGACCATTTTGAGCAACCACATACAAGTTGCTGTTGATAGAAACAACTTCTTTTTGCCTTGAACACCTGAACACATTAAAACTCTGACCTCTTTCTTCACTAGAAACTGTCACTGCTCTCTTCAAGACTAATTTTAGGCTGGACTTTCCATTTGATGTGGAAGAGTTCATTGCATTTGCATCAATAGGGTAAGAACATCAGTTATGTACTTTTATATCTTTTTTCTTACCACATTTTATAGTCATCTGTGATTTATTACTGAACATATAGACTGCAACACATAATGTATTCATTGATTTAACATTGTAACAAAGCTGCAAAAACTTTTCCTTTTTAGGTTGTTTTGTGGCTTTGGAGGAGCCTTGTTTGTCTTCACACACAGAAAACTTGTCGACCTTCACAGAACTCACAAACACACCAAGGTGGCAAAATTTCTTGCTAGAAAGTAAGTTTTCTATCTGCATGTCTTGAGTATTTTAGTGTGGATAGCTCTTTCTCTCCCAATATCTAACCTTTTGCACCCTTAAATCATTATGGATTGCATAGTCTCCATACCATTCTCTATACATTTCCTAAGATGCTGACAAGGAGAATTTGTCCAATGATCAACAGCTCTTCAGTTGGTGATTATTTTGACCACTATCCTTGTGACCTTAATGATTGATTCAGGGGTGATATTGTTAAGAAAAATTTTGATGCTTGTCACTCTAAGGGGTCAAAGGATTGGACATCAATTCTCCTCTCTGCATCAGGTATTAAAATCAAACAATGTCCTCGTGTTCATTTTTTTTGTTATTTCTCATCACTTTTCTGCTTCAAAATGTATTAATATTGAATAGGAAAATTTAATTTTTGTTCAGCCTTGGGATGGAAGAATTGTGGTACTAATTGTTGATCACCATCACTCTGATGTTGAATTTTTAAGAAGTTTGATTGGTGTTATAAATTAATTACATTAAATATATTTGCTAACTCAAGATATTCCAGAACTTGTCAAAGATTGCTATCAAATATCTTTTAGTTACACTTGAATTTGTTGCTTGTTGAGGAAATGATTAAAATGCCATTTAAGAGAGGGATCACTTCTTGTTTCTGTGGTATGGGTGGCAAATTAAAATTATGTCTGATTCTTTTCTTGTCGATCAGGCCAATTTAACTGAAATCTGGACAGGAAATTACCACCCCTTTTTTATTTAACTTAATATATAACCATACACTGGCAGTCTATAGCCATCCAAATGATTACTTGTTTTTATTTAAAAAATGGTTTTTGATAACCACCTGATCATGTTCCTCTTTGCCAAAATAGATTTAATTCTGGCATTAGTAATTAGACCTACTATAAGCATGTTATTTCATTTTCATGACAAAGCCTTAAATTGGCCTTACATTTTGCTGAAAATCTCTCCGCGTTAAAAAATGTGGTTCAACTAGATCAAGATTTTGAAATAAAAAGAGGAAGTGTTACCCTTTTACTAGAAAGTCACAATTTACATCACTTACAAGCCTCCAGCTAAAGTAAAAGCTACCATTTGTTTTAAGTGTGCATTCTAACCAGGTATGAAGATTGTGTGCAGCAGAAATAGGCTATAACAATAAAGGGAATTACCTACAGAAATTAAGAGATACCAAAGCAGATATTTGATATACAATATTTTTGTTGCAGCCGCTTTGTATATCCAGCAGTTGTTGTCTTTATCATTGCAACAATCACTTTTCCCAAAGGACTTGGACAATTCATGGCTGGAGAGGTGGAGCTAGTGTATTTAAATTGATAATAGGATGGAGTGGAGTCCAATTCAGTCTGTAATCATACAGGTGGTTGACAAAATCAGATGACCGCAAAGTGGGAATCCAATTAGTTAATCACACTGACAATAGTATGATTAGAGACAAAATTGGATGACATGAAGTCCTGTTACCACTTAATCAAGACTATGACAAAATTTGAGAAAGAAACTAGACATTGGTTAATATATGTTTTCATAAAAAAACCAACAGTTAACTTAGCAAAATGCAAGACAACAGCCTCTGCACATGACGCATTCTGTCCACTTATACAGACATGACAATTACTGCAAGCATGATGTGTGCACTGTCTTATTACTGTTCAAATTGTGCTTGTGATGACTAATTTAGTTCAAGAATTTTGTCACAGTTTTGATCAAGTATTAAATCGACATGTTGTTGTGCAAAGTTTTTTTTGGTCAAGACTCTTTCAAACAAAGTTGAGTTTCACATTTGTCCAGTGTTTTTTATTGTAATCAGAAACAATGTTAAATACAGGAAAAGCAAACTGTTCTGAAATCTCATTGCTATCAACTTCAGTAATGCAAAATATGCTTTAGGTACTTGAGGTTGTCAACAAGCTAGATGTCAGGCAATAAGGCCTTCCTCAATGCTGGATATCTGTATGTACAGGGACTTTAAAGGTTTGCAAAACACTGACTTAAATTGTTGTTCTCTTGATAGCTGACTCAAAAGCAAGCAATAGATGAACTCTTCATAAACATCACATGGTCTGAAGCACGAGATTCTGATGATCAAGCTAGTCTAAATGTCTTAAAGCACTGGGATGGAGCCAACACTAATATCTATGTCACCTTGGTTATATTTATTGTCCTGAAGGTATGTGTAATTGTTAGAAAAGAGTTGTCATGTGAAGTTGTTGGGTATCAAAAAATATGTTGTTTTTATTGCAGCTCTCACGGGATTCTTTATTTTTAATTGTCAAAAATTCACAATACAAATTTTTGTCCCTTGGTTTTGAAATTCAAAAGAAGGCTGATTTTTTTTAGCAGCAATGTCTCATGTATTGTGAAACGTGAGAAACTAGAATACTTGGATTTGATTCTGACAGATCAATTGTTTACTGAGTAATCAAAATAAAGTTCAGAACATGAGGACAAACTTCAAAAACCACACATTTATTACCATTGATAATGATTGCTGGTTGCACTTCAGTTTTCTGATGGGTGATGGGCTTTTCCCTTAGAGCACAATAACATTTCATATTAAGTATTTTTGGTGTTTATGGTTTCCACTGCAAACTGTCTGCCAGTACCAGATTCTGTTCCAACAGAATCACATCAAGGGAGCATTCCTTGTTTAAGTGTCCTTTAAAAAGATATGAATTTTATTCTAAATAATTTTTTTTTCATTTAAAGTTGTGATCATCTAAAATTGTGATTAGATTCCTCAGTGGAATAGGAGAACCTCTAAAAATTTGCCTCACTCCCATCCTAGTATGTGGCTTCATAGCTTAGCTGGTAATTGCCCCAACTAGCATCTGGGGGGCAAGAGTTGAATCCCCTCAAAGCCTGAATTTTTTCTACAACTGCTTAAATTGAAGCAGCCTGCAAGGATCATTGCTTAACTTGAGTTACTGCATACAAAATTTGTATGCAGTAACTCAAGTTAAGCAATGATGTACTTTATGTATTTTATGTATTGATGTATTTTTTATTTTAATTCAGTTCATTATGACAGCTGTATCAGTTTCATTGCCCTTTCCTGCTGGCGTCTTCTTTCCTGTATTTTTAATAGGTATGTCAAAATAACACTTTCCAGTAGTTCTCTTCGTTACTTATTTAATTCAATGGAATCAAAACCCCTTTCATGATTACTCTATCTTCTTGACTGAATTTCTATAGGTGCAGCATTTGGCCGGCTTGTGGGAGAAGCCATGGCGACGTGGTTTCCTAATGGTGTGAACTCTGGGGATGCAGTTTCACCTGTGGTTCCAGGGGGATATGCTGTTGTTGGTAAGGAGATGAACACAGTGCAAAGCCAGCTAGCTGTAGTGAATTCGAGGACTAAGGATAGTACAGTGGAATGAGCTCTTGATTCTCTTCCTTGCCACAAGGGTTTTCTCCCAGCACAAAAGCCAACTTCCAATTCAACTTTGAATTAAACAACTACTCTGCAGATTTCCTACTTTAAAGTTCTCCCCTGTTTATTTTTATTTTGACCTATTTACTCATAAAACATCACAGTGTCATAACTGTTTTAAAGGCTTGACTTATGATTTAAAATTGAAAATAAGATATTTCATGCTCACAGCATAGGAAAGTACAGGTTGAGGCATGTTAAATGTCTGTTTGACTTTTCAGTTTCAGTAGTATGTACAACTACACTCAGGTAACAGATACATTCTCCTGCACACTTTCAGCAAAAGAATGAAATTAACTTGAAATTAATCTGTATGTTCTCCTTACATTACACATTACAAAACACTGTTGCATTACAGTCTTGACTTACACCAAATGAAATCAACAAATGGAAAGAAATGGAAAGAGTCTATTCTTTTTGGTTTTTTTTTTTGGTACAAATTATTATTTTTTTCAAAGTAAGTAAAATCATATTAGAGTTTCCTTTGGTGGCTATCAACATTGTGCTGTGGTAGCCTTTTATCAGGTAACACAAATTTTTTTTGTGATGGTGAAACAGGAGCAGCAGCTATGTCAGCAGCCGTTACTCACACAATATCTACATCTGTGATTGTGTTTGAACTCACAGGACAAATCACCCATATCCTTCCTGTTATGGTATGTTGTGCTATATTTGTATTGCTCTTAATTTGCCCAATTACAACTAAATTTTGTATATTATATGTCTGGTTGATAGTTATGATAACAATGCATTGTAATTTCCCCTACCTCTTCAGTAGTTAATCCTTTAACTCCCAAGATCCGATTGTTAATTAATTCTCTCCTTTAACTGTTACGCATTTCAATGTAAATTGGTTACAAGAATTTGGTGTTCAATCAAGATAATATCTTGTACCTGATATTAGTTTGAGTAATCTCACTACCTGTTTGCTGGATAATGTATATAGACACTATAGGGAGAAGTTACATGTTTATCACTTCTAGGAGTTAAAGGGTTAGTTATATGTAAAACTTCGAATTTGTTAGTAGGATACTGGTTGCTACGCATATGCAGAATTATTTTTTACACCATACCACTCAGCTTTCACAAAGCAAGAGACCCAACCTACTGGTACTCCAGTGTTAACATTAGGCAATGTGATAGGCATGTCACAACAATACATATAGCAAACTAGTACACCAGCTACTTGTTGGCAGAACCCCTATGACCCCTCTCAAATGCACTGAAAAGGTCACATGACAAGATTGGCGTGCTGTGCTATCTCCCTTAACCAAATAGAATAAAAATGGAATAAAGGAGAACACTGGAAGTTGTAATGCTATTTTAGAGTAATCCCTCGTCCTAAAATTTAACAAGCTCATGGCATCACCTCTGTCACTACCATTATGATCACAACTTCCAAAAGTTTTTGAACCCTAAATACATTCCAAGTTTGTGGATTGTCAATGGTAAAGCCTATGTATAGCTTACATTATTTTGTTATTCTGTAGATTGCTGTTTTGATTGCTAATGCTATTGCACAGTGGTTACAGCCATCGTTTTATGACAGCATTATTCAAATCAAGAGGTTGCCATACCTGCCTGACTTGACAAAAACTCAGTATGTACATTAATTTTTATTCATATAATTAGATACTTTAATGACAAATTTAGAACCAAAACACTGCTTTATGTTAACGTGAACAATCATATTACTGAGTCTTTTTTTCTGTAGGCTTGCAAGAAAATTCAGTGTAAAGTGGCTAGAAATCTTCTTTGGAGAAATTTTTAAAATTTACAGAAATTGAACATTGATTACTACTCAGTGATTAATGATTGAGGTCACCAAGATTGTTTTACTCTTGTTAGAAAGAGGATAGTGGTATTAACACAATTTTGATTTCAGGAATTTCTACTTTTTTTGCTTCCATTATTTTACCTGCCAATAACTAACCAAGGAAAGTAGTTATTGTTTGTTAACGAAATAGTTTGTCAATTAATTGCCATGAGCAACTATTTTTGATCACTAAAAACAAGTTTTTTGAAAATCTGTCTTTAACTTCAATTGTCTTTCTTAAACAGGGTGTACAACTTACTTGTTGCTGACATAATGAAGACCAATCTTTTTTACATCTCCTTTCATTCAAAATATGCTGACCTCAAAGAATTACTGGATAAGTCACATCACCGCTCTTATCCATTAGTGGATTCAGAAGGTGATACTAAAGTATAGCAAAGTTTGCCCATGTACATGTAGGGTTTACCCACATTATCCACATTATGAATATTATGAGAACTTGCAGAAGTTTGTAGTTTCATCCTGAAGTCATTGAAAGTCTTAGAATTTGAATGTGGATCATGGAAAATCATAAAGTTTACTGTACAAATCAGGATAGTTAATTATGTAGGCCAAAAAGCAAGGAATACCTGATCTACCTAATGCTCATTTTCACATACCTTACTTATAACGTGGAATGAAACATTTTCAGTTTTATGTTTTTGCAAATATCAAAAAAAGTCTTGGAGAAGGTCATGGAAATTAGGTCATAGGTATTCTGCAAGTTTGGAATAGACTGAAACCCAAGCATAGGTTACTTATGACCTAGTGGAGCATAAAGATATGTTGTGGTTGACTAAAAATATAGCAGAGTACCAAATCTATTAATTGTCTTTCAATGCCAGCACATTGTTCTAATAAGTGGGAATGCTCTTGGGACTTCATGAGATGGTTGGGGGAAGGTGATGTTACTTGAAAATATGCATTTAAGGTTTCAGGCCTGAATAGTCCTTAATGAAAAAATAATCTATGTTTATCGGTAGGCTGGCCTTAAATGGGTACAATAGAGAGACTATAGATTGCTCTATAAGCTTCAATTGACTGGTGCTTTTGATCTGATTATTAGATTCAATGATCCTTCTTGGCTCCATTCAGCGACCTCAGCTGCAATCTCTTTTAAATCTGCACATGCAAAAACTATACCAGTCCAGCAGTAATGCAGAGAGTGAAGATGCATTATGTGCGAGGCCAGAAACACCAGATCCTCCACAGTTACAATCTGAGTATGTCTTAAAATCTTAATATCTAGCTCTGTATTTGAGTAGAGAGGTTCAGGAGTGGAGAGGGACCTTAGCTTGTTTTGTGTTTTTCATTTTGCTCTCAGCACCTTTCTCCATCCTGTAGTATAAATGATTTCCAATCAACTTCCCAGGAAATATTTCATGAAATTCTGACTATGTGCACTCCATCTGTAGTTCAGACTCTAGACACTGTACTCTGGTATTTAGCCACCAACTCGTCTAGAGCTAGTACCCAACTTTCTTTAAACGAGAATTAAGTTAGCAATCAGGTATCTAAGCAAACTTTTTCATGTAAATACAACCAATTTATTATTATCATGTTTCATCAAGTGAGGGAACAAAATGTGGCCACACAATGTATCCATGACTTTTCAATGCCATGTGCACTCCTATAATCAACAGATTTCATAATTATTGTCTCATTTTATGCAAGATTTTTTTTAAAAAAGTGGAAGCTGAATTATTAGTCTTCTTCACAACCATTGTTTTTTTTCTCATCACCCAATATGCTTTGCAGCAGTAGTGTGGTCCGATCATGTGAGATAGCATATGGTATAATGAGACCAGACAACAATTGTGGTGGAGTATACCAAAAAATTACTAGAAATTAGAACATAATTGTGAAGTAACAAATTGCTTATTTATTGGTGTAGCACATGATATGCATGGATATGAAGTACTAGTGGCTTTATAGTTACTTAATTTCACTCAAAATTGCAACCTATTGAACTCAGCATTTTTTCATGTTTTTTATTGATTTTAGCTCTTCGTGTGTATTGAAAAGCTGATCGAGTTATAAATAGCTTTGTTTTGTTCCGCCTGATGTTGCTTATATCATTCTTATTTCTCCTCAGTGATCAGAGCCGCAATACCCAATCATCAGCAGCTCAACTGGAGGTGGCAGCTGAAATAACGTTAAAAGTATGAAATATAACTATTTGATATTGGTTACAGGAGAAACGTTTTACGAGAGAGGGAGGTAGTGGTATTGTAGGAAATAGTTCCTTAGTATATACCTATTGGACTAATTAATTGAAGGAGATATTTACATCTCATAGCGGCAATGAGTGACAATGAAATGCAGTGTCCCAGTGGCAAAATGAGTTCTACATTTAGTAAAGAATCAATAACAATTTTTTCAAGTATCAATGCGTTCCCCTAATAGCACATTGTATAGCTTGCATATTGCACAGAAATGAATGTGCACTGGAATGTGTAATAAGTAATTGAACTGGCAAATTCAAATACTTTACTTCACTATGGGGAAAGCATTCAAATTGAAGAATAAAAGGCTTTTCACACCTTTTTATTTAGCCGATTTGTTCTTTTTTTTTAATCTAGAGACAGGATAGTCAACCTCAAAAATCATCAACTGGAAAGTCTTTGCTGGAGAAAATTCCAGGTAGTATTGGCTATGTTACGCAAAGTTAACTTCTTGAATGGTGAACCTTTAATAAAGCAGTATGCTATCTAATCTTTAAGCTTATAGAATCAGATTTAAATTTTATTAGTATTAAGAATAATAATAATAATAATAATAATACAAAAGAAAAAGTTTTGCTTCGTGGGAAGGGTTTTGAGGATTTGATAAGCTAGCTATTAAAGATGTATCGATACAACCAACAGCTGCTTGTTTTCGCTCCGGCGAAGGGCTAACGCTCGAAACGTCAGCTTTGAAACTCTTTACGGTGGCCTATTCACGTTATCAACTCAATTAACGATACCAAAATACCCTGTTATACTCTCCCACCGATGCAACACCACACTTTCTTTAGAAACTTACGCCCTTTTATTCATTTTTTTTCCTGTTAGTTCCTACAAGACTTCACAAACTCTTCGGTAGTGGGTCAGCTCTTAATGAAGCTGAGGTAGGAAGATAAAACCGTATTACTTTGTATTTTATTCGTTTTAATACGATTCCCTTGGCAGTTTATATACTTTTGATTCTATATTTATACCAAACTCCTTGCGAACCTTTGTTAAAATGTTGAATTGAATGGTGTGGTTTAAGTGCAAAAGAACGTCCAATCAGAACAAGTAAAATGTCTGAAGGAGCCACTGAGAGTTCAAAGAGTGGGAAACTATAGAGACTGAGTCGCCATTTGAATCCTATGTGTGACACAAGAAAGGATTTGACTGTTTGTTTGTTTGTTGGTTTTTTTTTTTACGTGTAGAAAACCTCAGATGCACCTGATAAAGACAGTCCAACTGTGGATCAGGTGAGTCAGTAAGGCCTTACTTTGTCAATATCCGATTTCTATTTTTCCCTTCCAGCAACCATACATTTCCTTCTGAATTGGTTGAGAGAATTTGAGTATGTTTTGGTGAGGTAACACTCACTCGCTGCTAAGTTTCTTCTTATTTTCTTTCACTTCACTTGGAAAAGATATTGATGTTGTACAAAGAGACTAATTGCGAAGGTGAATCATGGCTGAAGACTTTTGCCAAGATAAACCTGGATTTATTGTTAAATTTGAACATGAATTGTGATTATTGTGTCTTGACGGCAAATATTCAATTAAATGGGTGGTGAGTTATATTTAACTCACACCTACTAACTTTGTTGTTTTTATTATAATTATTATTATTTTTTTGTTATTATTATTATTATTATTACTGTGCAGCAACTTCAGTGGGAAAAAGAACTCTTGCAGAGACCTATTGACTACAGTAACTGTCAGATTGATCCAGCCCCTTTTCAGTTAGTTGAAAGGACGTCGCTGTTAAAGGTATTGAGAAACACCATATTTGCTCAAATAAGCGCCGTGGCGCTCATTAGATTTTTCACGCCTCAAGTACGGCGCATGTTCGAGCAGGGCGCTTATTTGAAGGTGGTGTGTATTCAGAAATTGGACGCGACAGAGAAATGTTCTCTTTTGCTTTAACAGCATATTATTTATCTATCCTTATGTGTTTTGTAACGAACATATGTTATTTTAATTATCACTTCTCGTCTATTACGAAACTTTCAGTTGCATTACCAGTAGTTTCTTCACTCAACTTCGATCTCACTGAGCCCTCCCTGATGTTGATCTTTTAAATTTATTAGGTTCACAAGCTTTTCGCGCTACTTAACTTATCGCATGCCTATGTGACCACTTTGGGACGACTGGTGGGCGTGGTCGCTCTGAAGGAGGTGAGATAAAAGAAACGAACAGACCAAATGAAAAACCTGAAATTGCGTTAAGAAGTGATCACTGTGTGAGTTAAGAAGGAAATTGTGTCGAAGCTTTCCTTCAAATTTTCATACATATATGTTATTTGCCGGCTGGGAGGTCCGTATGGTGAAAAACTGTAACCGAGGTCTTGAAAATACTGCCCGAGGCCGTAGGCCGAGGGCAGCATTTTTAAGACCGAGGTCACAGTTTTTCACCATACGGACCGACCCTTAGCCGGTAAATAACATATTTATTGTTTTTAAACTTGACGAAATTCTTTCCGAAAGAACCCGAATGACTTATGGCCGTAAATACGGCAAGATCTTCCATAAACTGAACAATTTTTGAGTGAGTAAATGGTTGTTAAAATAGAGGTGATGCAAATTTAAGAGAGATGCCTCAGCGAAACATTTTCATTTCCGTAACGATAAAGGTGATTTAAAAGGCTTCCAAAGAAACTTTGAAACATTATTTTTACAAGTATCTGTCACAATATGACACCTGTCAATTAGAGAGCGCGCAAGAAAAAAAAAGCGTAGGAACATTTGAAAACCAACAGAACTAGTTTGGCAAGGACTGTCACGACAATGTTTTCTTAAAAATCAGTTAATGATCTAACGGAAAGTATTATTTACTCTCATCGACCATTCATTCATGTACGAAGATTTACCTCTGTTCATTAAGTAAACGGCGAGGAAAGTAATTGTGAGTAAATTCAATTTTTTATTTTGAAGTTGTGAGAGTTTGCTCGTTTGTTTGCTGTAATGGTGTGTTTAACTCTGATCTTTCCTTCACAAAAACTAAATTCGAACGGCACACTCCAACGAGACACAAGGGAATTTAATGCAGCCATTTATCAATTCCTTCAATTTCTGTTGTGCAATTTAAGGTACAAATGTCCAAATTGAGCGGAATTGGAAAGACTCACCAGGAGCGTATATTTGTTGTAGAACTTAAATTAAAACTTCGCTCGCTTTTTTTTTACTATGAACAAATTGCTCGAGAAAATTCAGATATTAAATGAATGAAAGTTCCATCGTTCAGTTTAATTGTAACCAAATACCTCACGTTTCAACTTTCTGAGTACTTTTTGTGAACGATTAAAATTAATTGCAGACGGTTTTTAGGCCGCTTGTCAACCAACGTAATGACACTATTGTTTATACAAATTCATTCTGAAACCAATATTTTTCTGTCAACCAAAGTGATTTTATAGAGAGAAAAGGAAGGATTCATAAGTTATTTATCGGCTTGAGGTAGTGACCGACGTGTTTGCTTAAAAATACTGCCCAGCCGGAGAACGAGGTATATTTATGAAAAATGACAACGAAATGAGTTGGGATGTACTCGGTGACTCACGAAAGCGTTACCGTGGCCCGTGGGCAGAGATAGGAAAATACTGACCGGGTAAAGAACCAATCAGATTGCAAGATTCGTTACCGTGCCCTCTAAAAAAACAATGAAATGTGATATTACCCACAGGTTTGCAGGCCATAACTACTTTCCACAGCTTGATTGATGTCTGTGCATGATATATGTATGTGTGCGCAAAGTTTCATTAGAATTTTTATGCACCAAATGGTTTTCATTTCCACGGTCGCTGAACTACTTCACTTGAAGTTTAAATCGCTTGCCACTAAATAAATAAACAGGTGAGAGTATTAAATTTGAAAAAAAAATCCAAAAAGAAAACTGAACCTTGGGAATTGAGTTATGTAGCTCTCAAAAGTTTGATTTCGGTTCCTGGTAGCTTCCTAGAAATATAAGCTGTTTTTGAATACTTATCTGTCCTCTTAGTAACTGCTTACAAGTTAAATATATCTGTGATGGGTGATATATATTTTAACAACAGGTTCGCCAGGCAATCGAGGGTGAACGCTTCTTGGATACTTCACACGTAGACGCAGAAGGCGAGGGTCGCAGCGGTAGTTTTACGTCTGCACGTGCTCGGGATACCATGCTGAAAGGGTGTCCGGAACCCAGGGTCACTACTGGAGAGACAGATCCTACGCTGTAGAAGATTGAAATGTTCTTACCGCTAATTCCAACTCAGCTTCCCTGAAGCTTACGCCTTTTTTATCAACGGAATGTCCGACAAACGCTAGTTACGGCTCTGACTTCGGCTCCGATCCTACTCCGTCGCTTTAGAAATCTGGCCTTGAAGAGAAAAGTATCTAGGAGATCAGTATTCAGTGGGCTTCGTTGCAATTCAAATTTGGTGGAAAAAATATGAAGTTTTTTAACGGAAATCTCTTAACAATCGTTGATGGCGTTTTCAAAAAGATAATTATTAAGAAGAAACCCAAAAGGATGTAGAATTTCTTCGCATTTTATTCCATTATTTTTTGAGATGCATGAACCGTTCCGTTGGTCGTTGAAGCCCGCCAAGGTAAGCATGCAGAACATGCGCCAATTTTTATTGTGTTTTTCAGACGAGCGCGAAAGGGAAGTCGTGCGCGAGTTCGGAGTATCTATTCGTCTCGCGCGTTACTCGTTCTTTATGTTCGACTCGCGCGTGCCGCCTTTCGCTTGAAAAGGCTCTTGGAAAATAAAGTTTGTTCTGCGGGCTTGCCGAATTGGTTAATTGGTTGTTGTAAAATACTGTTTAGACTTGTATTTGACAGCCTGTCCTCCGTATGTCATATGCTATATCTTTTTTTGATCCCACAAGAAGTTTTTTTTTTCGTATTTATCGATTAGACATTACTTTTTATACATACCGACCAGAGAATATTATGATTATAGAAAATTATCATACTTCCCCAATAATACGATAGAAATGAGCGGATTACTATTATTATTATTATTATTATTATTACCGTTATCAAAACAAGTGTAAAAGAATTATATTTTATTTTGTCAAAATTAGCCATTTAATGAGGTGTATGATTATTTGGTGAGGTCGAAAGTGCTTATTTTTTAGGCATTGATCATGTTTCTTTTTTCAAGAAACTCTTCTTCGGACTTTCATATTAATTTTTGATATTTTTGTAATAAATAATTTTACAAACGTAAAGGAATTCCGTAAAAGCGAATAAAACAAACGTGTTCTGGAGCTGTGATTAAATTAGATAATAGTACTTGGTCAAGAGAGGATTACAGTTCTGCCCAGACGATATACAATTGTTTGGATCTCGCATATGTTTTTATTAAAACCATTTATTGGAGTGTACATTATACGTATTAACATACTGATACCTGTACATAAGTGATCGAGCCAAAAGCAGTATTATACAAGAACTCTATACCCTTCATTACTGTGTAAGCGTATATTGCATATTGCAAATTTCGTATAAAATGGTGTACATTCGTGTTATTGGCTCTATTGTGGAACTTTTGTTTCCTGTATGTTTGATACACATTTCTCTCAGATTCACAGGCTTCCTTGCCTGAAAAACGCGAAACCTTTTCCTTCAAGAACGTGTCCTAATACCCTCAAGGTACGTTCCCTTCCCTTTTCCCTGACGTCAAAACGTTTCCTCCCTCTACGTGGAAATGGGACCTTACATGATGCAAGCTCATCCATAATATGTGGAAAGTGCGGTTTCTCAGCGTTAAGAACATGGCCCCAACGCTTAAAAAAAGGTTCCATTCACCAGGGTCCAGTTGTGTAAAGGCCGGATAACACTATCCAACAGATAAATTGCTATCCAGTGGATAAGTGTTTACAGAACGTACTGCGTTATCCACCGGATAGAGATTTATCCAGAGGTTAGCGTTATCCATGCTTCGAACAACCGGAGCCTTAAACGCAATTCAAACCGTTCTATTAATTTATTCTGCTTGGAAACTCATTCCTTTCAACAGGAATACTTATTCCCAATATTCCTTTCAACCTGAGTACTTATTCCCAGGTTCTTAATCAGGGATCAAAAGCGTTAAAGGGCTGAGATTTGTTATCACTTCACATCGGCTAGGTATCAGTATCGACAAACTCTTCGAGCAACTGGATCAGTTGATCATTGAGTTGAATTTTTTTTCAAGTCAGTTTTTTTTAATATTCAATAGATTTTGAATCATTTTTACCAACTCATGCATTCCGCGGAAGGGGGAAGGGTTGCCGTCCATAAGGTTATTCACCGAACTGATTTCTTAAAAGCCAAAAACAGATGATATTAAAAAAAAAAAAAAAAAAAAAAAAAAAGCTAACAGAGCTAACTGGAACCAAACAAGAGCAAATCTAGTAGCAATACAAATCAGTGATTAGGTAACTACAAAACGCAACGGAACTAGCCGATGACAGCTTGCCTGCGCTGTACATTGATCTGCGTAATCTCTATTTCTTTGCCTTCTCTTCACTAAGTGAAGCCAATGATCTGCAATCTGGCTCGGCTTTTAATGTGGCACAACGATCATGTCGAAGAATCATAGAAGGGAGGGGTTGGAGGGGAATACGCATGTGTACAGTTTATGGTCCAGTTTTCTTTATTTCCCAGCTATCTTAGCGAGTATTTGTTTACAGGCGGCCATGTTGGATGTTTTAAGCTTATCCTTCTTTGAAAGGTTTGTTCCGTACTATTAGGTGACTCTACCCTGCAATTCCTTATTTAACGAGGAATGAAACCGTGTTTTTTCCCCTTTTGTTTACAGGCTGGATAGACCATTTTACGAAAAATTTACGCACCTTGCAAAGTTTGTTTTCGTGCACAGAAAGGTAAGTTTAACATCTCTTCGAAGCTAATTATTTTTGTGTAAACAAGGCCTATGTTGTTTCTCTGCGCAATTTCTCGAAAAGAGTCGCTAACTGATTTACCAGTGGGAGATTCTGAGTTGAGGTCATTCTCTAGTACTGCATCAAACATCCTTACTGCACATAATTTTTACATGTGTAAACTTTTCTTGGAAATGAGCAAGGATTTCTTTTTCCCTTCATATGTAAATCAATTTTCAAGTAGTGAGTACTTGAAAATATAATTTTGGCCTCTATGTTATCATAGTCATCCAACGTTTTGTTGTTGCTTTCCTAATTTTGGGAATTTTTTGAAAAGATTGCACATATCAACCATTATGAAATATTTTAATGTGATAGCTGATGTAAACAAAAAGACAACTTTGTTCTGATTACGTGACAGCAGAACTAAGAGTCGGATACCACAATTACTCCACAATGCTCCTGGACTGAAACATGATCCAGTAATGATGGGTTGTATAAAATTTTTGAAAGGTTCTAATTTTTGGCATAGTGGGTTTTGGCATTATACAATCTAGAGATAAAGTTAAGAAGATGTTTTAATCTCCTTAGGGCTAGGAACCATCTGACACCTGCTGGAGATCTTTCTAAGAGCCCATTTTTAAAATTTTGGAATAGGGATTGTGGGAGAGACAATATTAGGGGATTATTCAAGCAGAATAAATGATGATAGACTCGAGCACTTTTGAGTGATTGAGTTTAGTGAAATGGGACTGTCTGGTTATAAATTGATCTGCTGAAATCGTATTGGTGAAAGTAGAGCATATGATTTATATATCTACTAGCCACTTTTCACCTCTATATCCACTTCAGCATATGATGGATAAATATTTGACGAAAGCACAATTAAAAAAATTAGTTTAAACAAAGCAGTGGAGTTAAAATTCTCAAAATTTAAATAATTAACATACAGTTTTAATTTTAATATGTGTTGTATTATTTGTATACAGATATATCATGCAAAATGGAAATCACATGGATCAAAGTTGTGACAAGCAGCAGTGTTTGGAGCAGTCTTTCAGGTACTGCACTAACAAATGAATGATTACCAATTAATTCAAAGCTTTAGTACTTTTTTAAACTTCATCCAGTTGATTAAAGACAAGTTTGTCTATAAATTTATTGCTTACCTGTGTTTCTTGTGATTCTACTTTTGAAGTTATTTTCAGTAATTCTATAATAGCTTTAGTAACGCTCTCTGTTAGTTTCCCTAGTCAATTTCTTTTACTGCTTCATGCAACCTCTAAATTGATTTTAAGACCTTACACCTATAGTCCACACTTTCAGATTTTATTCTTCTTGTCTAAATCTCAGAGGAATCTGAAATACAAGAAAACTAGAACATAATTTTGTTGTTTTAAAGATTGCTCCGCTTAGGAGGCATTATGATTATAGTAAACCAACTCAATGACTCAATAATGTACTGCTTAACTTGACAACTACATCTTTGAGACTAACCACTAGCTTGTCAGTACACCATGTACCAATCAACATATCAGCTATCAAACATGTGACCTAAGTTATCACGGAAGGAAAACAAACTTTTTCATTCAAACTGAAATAGGTTCAAAATTGTTCATGCTATCCCCATAGAAGTATGCATTTTCTTTAATCTTGAAAAACACTGATTCTGGATATTTCATTCATTTTTTATGATTTTTATTGTGTCACAGAATGGGAGATTATTCTTTTTTTCTGACATGTTTCACAAGATAAGTTTATTTATCAAGACATTTTAATCAACTCCTTTGTTTTTTGAGCAGAACATGATCTGTACATATTGAACTAAAAAAGCATTTCTGGGATTTGTATTTTAATTGCTTTTGGGTAAGGTTTTCAATTGAAACGTTTTATCTCAAAAAGTAAGAAAACACACAAAAATCCCAGACACCCTCTTGGGGTTCATTATATTTCTGACATTGTCTCCAAATCTCACAGTAATTGACTGAATATAAACATCAAACATCAGAACTCAAGCCAAAAGTGACTTGAAATTTTTCGGGACATCAGTGTTTGTTTACATAAATGCGTTTCTAATTCACACCTGTCAAGGCTGTTTTCAAATCATATTGAAGCAAGTCACTTGACACTATTTTGGCTGTCAGTGATCCAAGTGCGGATAGGAAGAATGGAAACAATTTGTAAGGAGTTGGCATGTTGCATGAGAAGGTTAAGTGAATACACTTGTAAATTTGTAGCTATTTGTGTTGATGTGAAGGGTGATTCAACCAGCAAGGGACAGCATGAAAAAAGAGGAGAGAAAAGGTCAAACAGAAGAAGGAGAGCTAAAAGGCAAACACAACAAAGCAGCTCAACAATTGATACTTAAGCGCAATGCTAGGCAAGGGTCTTGTCTGTGAGATTTTTTCCCAGACTGGCACCTTCAGCAACTTCAATAGAAAAAGACTGTGGCCACTGCATCCCTTAAGTGTAGCAGGAACCCTATCAAAACATTTCTGCTCTGATGCAAACTGCAAAGAAATTTTCCTCTTTTCAGAGAGAGAATTAAAATTTTCAGAAATTGATAGATCTTAAATTTCTTTACTAGATATGAAATTTTCAGGAAATTGAAAAAATTACTTTTTATCTTTCTTTGATACTTTAAGTTGACTGACTGACTGATTTCCTGCCTCACTGTCTACCTTACTAACCTATTTATCTACCTACTAACTTACCTATGTAGTCAGTCAAGAGGCTAATTAACCAATAGACCTTATGAATGACTTATTGTTAATAATAAATTAACTGACAGATGCACTTACTGGTCAAGCCAGACTTGGTGAGTGAGTGAGTGAGTAGCTGATTGACTGGCTGACTGACCTATTGATTGACTGCCATCTTGACTGACTGACTGATCAATCAACTAACTTATAGACTGACTGAATGGCTGACTGACTAACTGGGTGGCAGCCTGACTGCATGATCAAATGACAGAGTAATCAACAATAAGAGGAAACAAATGGACTGATGATGTGAGCAACCAGAGGACTAAATGTCACACTGGTTATTGTACTAATGTGTGGACTAAGTGGCTAACTAAATTAACGAATTACATATGATGGTATTTCAGGCTTTAATTTTCTTAGGATTTGAATTGTTGTTTTGAACAGTTAGACGAGTGAACGTTAAAAGAAACGGACGAGCAGTCTGTGCATAATTTCCGTTTCTTTCACTTCTAGGTTTCACCAGCTATGCTCTACTCCAAGGAAGTTAAAACAAGACCGAACATACAAGTTTGCCGCCAGTCAGTGAGAGGAAAAAATGGACGAATGCCCAAAGGTATAACAGTAATAAGACACATAAAAAGCTTGTATCATACTTAAGTGCATTTTACACACGATAGAGGAGCAATTTCGAAACTGGGTAGCTCGTTTTTGCAAACATGACGCGTTTCTTGCACTTTGTTGTTTGGGAAAGAGACTTGTCCTCTTTTAATCTAAGAGAAATTTTTTACTGTACGCCGAAACTGGTTTCAAAGTTTTAAAGATATTGTGTTCGTTTCATGCTATTAAGCAAGGCGGAAGTAAACGATTAAATGCATTTTGGTCTTCACTTTACTTCTGGTTCGAGGGAAACAGGAAAGAGATACGAACCCTAAGAGAGTATGAACGTGGAAAGGAAGAAGAGAATTGACGAACTCAGACTCTCTCTTGCAAGGCTTGTACATGTACTTTGATAGATTTTATTGTGTTGTGTATTAGGTTTTGAGACTTGTATAGTACTGTGAAACTGGTCTCATAACTGTTAATTTGTTTATTGCCATTTTAATTTTACAGATTGAAGTGATGTGAAAGCTAAATGTCGTTGCTCCTCAATTTACTTGAGCCCTGATTTACCAGAAGCAAGTGGTGTTGCAAAATGACCAATGTAAGGTAGGAAAAAAACTAAAACTTGAGCAACATTCGTTGAAGTTTTTCATGGCACAGTTTGTTTTTTTTTCTTGTGACTAAGGTCTATTTAGGACGCATGCGGAATAATTTCTTTTCTCTGAATTGCAAATTCTTCCAAGTCTATGAGCATAATTGTTGTGGCATAGTTAAACACAAACTTTTGGAAGTCTTTCTTCGTTCTTCGGTGGGAAAAGTTCGTTTGTCGTTCTTTTGGTAAAAGTCTTAAGGCGGGGAACGTTTTCATAGCTCAAATTCTTGGTCTTGATTTCATTTCCCTATTTTGCAGGTTTCTTCGACCACTTAAAGCACGATACCAAGAAACACGATCACCTTAAGCCTGGGCTAGAGAAAAGTATAAATTTTGGGAAGAAAGCAAAATTGGATCGACCCCCAAATCAGAGAATAAAAAAAATGGGGGTTCGATTCTTTGACCATTTCCCCTGCCCTACTACACCCGACCTTTTTTGTCTACCTTTTGATACAAATATATACAATCTTTTAATACAGTTGTTAATACAGTGTTTTTTTTTCACCCATCCAACCTCCCCCACCACACCCACCTCTCACAGGCAGTTTTATAAAGTACTTGCAAAAGTTGTCTACTTTGTGGTGTTAATATTTATTTCAAGTGCATGCGTTTGTGTAACCAAACGTCTGTCTTAATACACATGCGTATTACGAAGATTTCGTTACCACTATACAAAACTATTTTTATTAGGACTGAAAAAAAACTCGTTATTGGAGCTGGTGTGGTGGTAGGTTGTAAGACCTCCAATTTAAGCCTTCTTGTCGAAGATGATCTTGGTTTTTGAGATGGCCATTATTTCATGAAACCTGTGAAGAGATGGAGAATAAATTCGAATAAGACAAAATGTAACGTTACCGTTCATGATATGATATTAACACGCATGCGTTCTAAACTGAGCCCCGTAAAGACGAGAATTCTTAGCCATTATTCATAACTAACCGCTTTTAACCTGACATTCATTTGATTAACTTGGCAACACACCTGAATAACCAGTTCCCCCTTCGTCACTAGCTAACATCTGCAGTCGTGCGATTTGTCCTTTCACCAACATTTCAAACGTTAGAAATCATCTCAGGAGCTTAAAGAGGAAAACACACAAAAAATCTAACAAGAATTTCACACCTTTGAATTAAGTTGGAAACATAAATCGCAACTCAAAGATATAGAAGAATTTTGCAGATGAGCGAACGACCGATCACTATATTTGTATAGGTAATCACAAGATTTCGAGTGCAATTTGGAATAAATAAGCACGAGTAAATTTTTTGAAAGACTACCAAAATTGCACTCGCCCTACGGGCTCGTGCAATTTGTAGTCTTAGAAAAATTAACAAGTGCTTGTTTATTCCAAATAGCACGAGAAAAATCATGTGATTACGTGTTAATAATATACATGGAAAAATACGAGATGGCTCATCAAAATTAAGCATAAGCAAAGCGTGCACATCAAGTGCAAAAGTAATTTATTTAAACCGTGCGTTCGGTCAAAACAACCGCGTACGATCAAAACAATATTATGCAATGAGATCTTCACATCTTTAAGGCGCAAAAAAGTTCAAAGTCCGGCTAAACAGTTCAAGGAATTGTTTAGCCTGTGTCCGAATCACTTTCGATGAAATGGAGTCGTCGTTTCCGAGGTCGAACCATGTTTGTTTTTAATTTCGGCGTTGGATCGCTCGAGCAAAGTGCTAAGCTGGGTCGACTCGTAATTTTCGATTTCCTTGGCGATTTCCTTGGCAATTTCCTTCTCTAAACACCACTTTTTCCAAACCGACAACCAAAAAGCAGTGTTTTTTACAAATTTTCAAATTTTGTTGCGACATCCAAGGCTCACATTTGATTGGGTATCTGTCAGTTTCTTGGATTGATACGCGAAATACTAGCGTAACAATCCCTTAATAGAATCCTAACAGAGGGTGACACACTGACGTAACAATCCATCAAGAAATTCCTGATAGTGCGCGACATACTAACGAATCAATTCATAAAAAATCCTAACAGTGCGCTAGATACTAACGAAACAATCGATTAAGATAATTCTAACAGTACGCGAGATACTAACGTAAAACCAATAGAGAAAATCTTAACAGTGCGTGACGTACTAATGTAACAATCTATCAATAGAATCTTAACAGCGCGCGACATACTAACGAAACATTCCCTCAAGACAATCCTAACGAGATACTACAGTAAAAACTCATCAAGAAAATCTTAACAGCATGTCACATACTAACGAAGCAGTCCATCAAGAGAATCCTAAGAGCACGCGACATACTGACCTAACAACCTAATGACAGAGCAACTAAGAGTGCTTTATATATTAGCGTAACAATCGAATAATAGAGAAACCAAAGACTGTGTGAGATACTAGCGTAACATTCCATCAAGAAGAATCTAACAGTGTGCAAGATACTAACGTAACAAACCATCAAGAAAAATCCTGACAGTATGCGAGATAATAACGTAACAATCCATCAAGAAAAATCCTAACAGTCTGCAAGATACTAACGTAGCAACCCATCAAGAAAATCCTAACAGCCTGCAAGATACTAACATAACAATTCATCACGAAAAATCCTGAAAGTATACGAAATACGAACGTAACAATACATCGAGAAAATCCTAACAGTCTAAAAGATACTAACGTAACAAACCATCAAGAAAATCCTGACAGTGCGCGAGACACTAACGTAACAATTCATCAACAAAAATCCTAACAGTGTGCGAGATACTAACGTGATAAACCATCAAGAAAATGCTGACAGTGCGCGAGACACTAACATAACAATCCATCAAGAAAATCCTAACAGTGTGCGAGAAACTAACGTAACAAACCATCAAGAAAAGCCCAACAGTGTGCGAGATACTAACGTAACAATCCATCAGGAAAATCCTAACCATGTGCGAGATACTATCGTATCAAACCATCACGAAAATCCTAACAGTGTGCAAGATAATGACAAAACAAACCATCAAGAAAAGTCCTGAGAGTGCACAAGATACTAACATAATAATCCATCAAGAAAAGTCCTGAGAGTGCTCGATACTAACGTAACAATTCATCAAGAAAATCCTAACAGTCTGCGAGATACTAACGTAACAATTCATCAACAAAACCCTGACAATGTGCGAGATACTAACGTAATAATCCATCAAGAAAATCCTAACAGTCTGCGAGATACTAACGTAACAATCCATCAAGAAAATCCTCAGTCTGCGAGAAACTAACGTAACAAACCATCAAGAAAATCCTAACAGTGTGCGAGATACTAACGTAACAAACCATCAGGAAAATCCTAACAGTGTGCGACATACTAGCGTAACAAACCATCAAGAAAATCCTAACAGTGTGCGAGATACTAACGTAACAAACCATCAAGAAAATCCTAACAGTCTGCGAGAAACTAACTTAACAAACCATCAAGAAAATCCTAACAGTGTGCGAGATACTAACGTAACAAACCATCAAGAAAATCCTAACAGTCTGCGAGATACTAACGTAACAAACCATCAGGAAAATCCTAACAGTCTGCGAGATACTAACGTAACAAACCATTAGGAAAATCCTAACAGTCTGCGAGATACTAACGTAACAATTAATCAAAAGAGAATCCTAACAGTGCACGAGATACTAACGTAACAATTCATCAACAAAACCCTAACAATGTGCGAGATACTAACGTAACAATTCATCAAGGAAATGCTAACAGTGCGCGAGATACTAACGTAACAATTCATCAAGGAAATCCTAACAGTGCGCGAGATACTAGCGTAACAATTCATCAAGGAAATCCTAACAGTGCGCGAGATACTAGCGTAACAATTCATCAAGGAAATGCTAACAGTGCGCGAGATACTAACGTAACAATTCATCAAGGAAATCCTAACAGTGCGCGAGATGCTAGCGTAACAATTCATCAAGGAAATCCTAACAGTGCGCGAGATACTAACGTAACAATTCATCAAGGAAATCCTAACAGTGGGCAAGATACTAGCGTAACAATTCATCAAGGAAATCCTAACAATGTGCGAGATACTAACGTAACAATTCATCAAGGAAATCCTAACAGTGCGCGAGATACTAACGTAACAATTCATCAAGGAAATCCTAACAATGTGCGAGATACTAGCGTAACAATTCATCAAGGAAATCCTAACAGTGCACGAGATACTAGCGTAACAATTCATCAACAAAACCCTAACAATGTGCGAGATACTAACGTAACAATTCATCAAGGAAATCCTAACAATGTGCGAGATACTAACATAACAATTCATCAAGGAAATCCTAACAATGTGCGAGATGCTAACGTAACAATTCATCAAGGAAATCCTAACAGCGCGCGAGATACTAGCATAACAGTCCATCAAGGGAATCCTAACAGTGTGCGAGATACTTGCGTAACAATCCATCAAGAAAATCCTAACAGTGCGCGAGATACTAACGTAACAATTCATCAAGGAAATCCTAACAGTGCGCGAGATACTAACGTAACAATTCATCAAGGAAATCCTAACAGTGTGCGAGATACTAGCGTAACAATCCATCAAGAAAATCCTGACAGTGCGCGAGATACTAACGTAACAATTCATCAAGGAAATCCTAACAATGTGCGAGATACTAACGTAACAAACCATCAAGAAAATCCTAACAGTGCCCGAGATACTAACGTAACAATTCATCAAGAAAATCCTAACAGTCTGTGAGATACTAATGTAACAATTCATCAAGGAAATCCTAACAGCGTGCGAGATACTAGCGTAACAATCCATCAAGAAAATCCTAACAGTGCACGAGATACTAACGTAACAATTCATCAAGGAAATCCTAACAATGTGCGAGATACTAACGTAACAATTAATCAAAAGAGAATCCTAACAGTGCACGAGATACTAACGTAACAATTCATCAAGGAAATCCTAACAATGTGCGAGATACTAACGTAACAATTAATCAAAAGAGAATCCTAACAGTGCACGAGATACTAACGTAACAATTCATCAACAAAACCCTGACAATGTGCGAGATACTAACGTAACAATTCATCAAGGAAATCCTAACAGTGCGCGAGATACTAGCGTAACAATTCATCAAGGAAATCCTAACAGTGTGCGAGATACTAGCGTAACAATCCATCAAGAAAATCCTAACAGTGCGCGAGATACTAACGTAACAATTCATCAAGAAAATCCTAACAGTCTGCGAGATACTAACGTAACAATTCATCAAGGAAATCCTAACAGCGTGCGAGATACTAGCGTAACAATCCATCAAGAAAATCCTAACAGTGCACGAGATACTAACGTAACAATTCATCAAGGAAATCCTAACAATGTGCGAGATAGTAACGTAACAATTAATCAAAAGAGAATCCTAACAGTGCACGAGATACTAACGTAACAATTTATCAACAAAACCCTGACAATGCGCGAGATACTAACGTAACAATTCATCAAGGAAATCCTAACAGTGCGCGAGATACTAGCGTAACAATCCATCAAGAAAATCCTAACAGTGCACGAGATACTAACGTAACAATTCATCAAGGAAATCCTAACAATGTGCGAGATAGTAACGTAACAATTAATCAAAAGAGAATCCTAACAGTGCACGAGATACTAACGTAACAATTTATCAACAAAACCCTGACAATGCGCGAGATACTAACGTAACAATTCATAAAGGAAATCCTAACAGTGTGCGAGATACTAGCGTAACAATCCATCAAGAAAATCCTAACAGTGCGCGAGATACTAACGTAACAATTCATCAAGGAAATCCTAACAGTGCGCGAGATACTAACGTAACAATTCATCAAGGAAATCCTAACAGTGTGCGAGATACTAGCGTAACAATCCATCAAGAAAATCCTTACAGTGTGCGAGATACTAACGTAACAAACCATCAAGAAAATCCTAACAGTGCGCGAGATACTAACGTAACAATTCATCAAGAAAATCCTAACAGTCTGCGAGATACTAACGTAACAATTCATCAAGGAAATCCTAACAGCGTGCGAGATACTAGCGTAACAATCCATCAAGAAAATCCTAACAGTGTGTTAAATACTAACGTAACAAACCATCAAGAAAATCCTAACAGTCTAGGAGACACTAACGGAACAAACCATCAAGAAAATCCTGACAGTGCGCGAGATACTAGCGTAACAATCCATCGAGAAAATGCTCAGTGTGCAAGATACTAAAGTAACAATTCATCTAGAAAAATCCTGACAATGCGCGAGATATTCACGTAACAATCCATCGAGAAAATCTTAACTGTTTGCGAGATATTAACGTAACAAACCAGAAAGAAAATCCTAACAGTGTGCAAGATACTAACGTAACAAATCATCAGGAAAATCCTAACAGTGCAAGAGATACTAACGTAACAAACCATCAAGAAAAATCCTAACAGTAAGTGAGATACTAATGTAACAATCCATCCAGAAAATTCTGACAGTGCGCGAGATACTTACTTAAGAATCCATCAAGAAAAATCCTAACAATATGCGAGATACTAACGTAACAAACTATCAGGAAAATCCTAACAATGTGCGAGATACTAACGTAACAATCCATCAAGACGATCCTAACAGTCTGCGAGATACTAACGTAGCAACCCATCAAGAAAATCCTAACAGTCTGCGAGATACTAACGTAGCAAACCATCAGGAAAATCCTAGCTATGTAACAAACCATCAGGAAAATCCTAACAATGTGCGAGATACTAACGTAACAATCCATCAAGACGATCGTAACAGTCTGTGAGATACTAACGTAGCAAACCATCAGGAAAATCCTAGCTATGTGCGAGATACTAACGTAACAAACCATCAGGAAAATCCTAACAATGCGCGAGATACTAACGTAACAATCCATCACGACAATCCTAACAGTGTGCGAGATACTAACGTAGCAAACCTTTAGGAAAATCCTAACAATGTGCGAGATACTAACGTAACAATCCATCAGAAAAATCCTAACAGTGTGCGAGATACTAACGTAACAATCCATCAAGACAATCCTAAGAGTCTGCGAAATACTAACGTAGCAAACCATTAGGAAAATCCTAACAATGTGCGAGATACTAACGTAACAAACCATCAGGAAAATTCTAACAATGTGCGAGATACTAACGTAGCAAACCATCAGGAAAATCCTAACAATGTGCGAGATACTAACGTAACAAACCATCAAGAAAGTCCTAACAGTGCGCGAGACACTAACGTAACAAACTATCAGGAAAATCCTAACAATGTGCGAGATACTAACGTAACAACCCATCAAGAAAATCCTAACAGTGCGCGAGATACTAACGTAACAAACCATCAAGAAAATCCTAACAGTGTGCGAGATACTAACGTAACAAACCATCAGGAAAATCCTAACAATGTGCGAGATACTAACGTAATAAACCATCAGGAAAATCCTAACAATGTGCGAGATAATAACGTAACAAACCATCAAGAAAGTCCTAACAGTGCGCGAGACACTAACGTAACAAACTATCAGGAAAATCCTGACAATGTGCGAGATAATAACGTAACAACGCTCTGATTTTCGCTCTCTGTTCCCTAATGATCTCTTGTTTTCGTTTATCAGTCTTTATAGTGAACCTATAAAGACTTTTTAATTCGAAGCTTCAACACTTTTAAAGATTGGTTCGTTCAGATGCCGCACCAAATATTGAGCGATTCTTTGTGTGATCAACGAATGTTGTAGAATTTAGCAAAGTCACGTAATAATTTTCGGAGCTGCCGCCAGGGTTTTCACGTCTAACTATTATTTTACGATGTGAAAATTTTCTTAATTCTAAGCCATTCGCTCACGAAAGCAGAGTCTTTACCTTCTAACTCCTTCATTAAAAACACGTGTATTACGCTGGAAACACTTGACACTTCCGGTTTGAATGTCCTCATCCCCCGGCTACCCGGGGGTGGGATGTTGAAGCTCCGATTTGATCGGCACATAAACTCCAGAGCCGAATAATTTTTGCACACAAACGTAAATGAAAATTCAGAGGGTAGATAACTATTTAATTACTCACTTTCGCTCAACCCTTGCTCTGAGCTTTACATAAGGCATGCGGGCTCGTAACTGAGAGGGGGGGGGGGGGTCGCCAGGACGGTCTCCAGGCCCACATAACCCCAGTCCTGAACAATATTAGGCATGAATGGGCCGGGGCAAAAGTATTCTTACAGCTGGAAAGAACACTATACTTAAGGATGATCGAAGTTTTGCTCAAAGGATCTTGGTGCAAAGGCCGGTCTAGAATGAAAGGTGATCCGTTTCCCCTCTTAGTCGATTAGTTACTCTGACTTAAAGCTGGAGACGGCCACAGAGACTTACATGTCTAAGTTGACTGCAAAGAGATGGATGCATCTTTAGATCTGTAAGTCTAAAGATACTACTTGGACCTATACCAAGCTTGTACTTGCATTATGCGGAGCTGTTACTCTAGTGCCTTCATCCCATTAACATCTCTTGGATGTCCCAACAACTGTTCTTGATGGTTTGTTTTCTCCTGAGAAAAACTGATTGCCTCTTACCATTCATATCCTCCAAATGAGCTGAAAGAAGCTTTTTCACGATGACAAAAATGGCTGCTCACTTGCATTACGTCGCATTCCAAAACACCAACCGTGTTCAAGTTCTGCAAAGTAACAAAAATATCAAGGAGCTGTTAGTCAAACAACCTGATAAATGGCAATCCTGGGAGTTCCAGGTATCTTTAAGAAAGGACAAGATTTTCACAAGAAATATAGGTGAGAGTTATTTGTCTAGTAGGAGCTGAGTCACAGTAACTATAAAATGAACCTTTAAGTCTTCATTTTTTAAGCTCCAAGTTTGAAAAACCTGTTTAATGGATCTCCTAGATCCTGAGTCTTATCCACCTATCACTTGTCTAAGATCCACTCTCACCACCAGACACAGTGTTCATGCAGAGCATTGAAAGACAATTCAGTGGCCAAAACAGCTTTTACTTTTACTTTTTGTGTGGGATCAAGTCTTTGCATCACAAATTAAGACTAAGGGAGAGATTTGTTAGATGAAACTGACTCCTTTGTGGATCAGCTCTCAGTAAAACGTCTCTTATACGAAGTTCACTCTCTGTTCAACACATAAAGACAGACCAGTGACTGAAATACTCAACACACTCACTGCATTTCCTTTTCCTTTTTTTTTTGGGACCAAGTCTTTGCTTCACAGATGAAGACTAAGGAAGAGATTTGTTGGGTGAAACTGACTCCTTTTGTTGATGATCAGCTATTAGTTCCCTAACTCTTGTACAAATTCCACTCTCTGTTCAACACATTAAGACAGTCCAGAGGCCAAAATACTCAACATACTCGCTGCATTTCCTTATCCTATTTTTCTGGGACCAAGTCTTTGTGTCACAGATTAAGACTAAGGATGATATGTGTCGAGTGAAACTGACACCTTTGTAGGTCAACTTTCAGTCAGTCATCTCTTGAACAAAGTGCACTCTCTGTTCAATGCATAAAGACAGTCCAGTGACTGAAATACCCAACACACTAACTGCATTTCCTTTTCCTTTTTTTTGGGACCAAGTCTTTGCTTCACAGATGAAGGCTAAGGAAGAGATTTGTTTGGTGAAACTGACTCTTTTTGTTGATCATCAACTATTAGTCCTCTATCTCCTATACAAAGTCCACTTTCTCTTCCACACATTAAGACAGCCCAGTGGCCAAAATACTCAACACACTTGCTGCATTTTCTTTTCCTTTTCTTTTTTTGGGACCAAGTCTTTGCATCACAGATTAAGACTAAGGATGAGATGTGTTGAGTGAAACTGACACCTTTGTGGGTCAACTCTCAGTCAATCATCTCTTGTACAAAGTCCACTCTCTGTTCAACACATTAAGACAGTCCAGTGGCCAAAATACTCAACACACTCACTGCATTTCCTTTTTTTTTTTTTTTTAGGACCAAGTCTTTGCTTCACAGATTAAGACTAAACAATTGATCTGTTAGGTGATCAGCTCCTTGTCACCCATCTTTTGTGCAATATCCACTCTCTGTTTAGTGCATGGAGACAGTCTTGCAGCCAAAACAACTTTTCCAATACTTTTTTTTCATTTGAACAAGCTTTGCATCACAGATTAATTAAGAGAAAGGAAGGGATTTGTGGGTGAAACTGACTTAGTTGTGAAGCTATCAATCACCCATCTCCTGTATGAAGTCATTGTTGGACATAAAGATACTTTTATTTTACTCATAGCAATACTTATCTTATTGAGATTAGCTGCATACCAAAATCCAAAAAAGCTAGAGGTAAAAGAGGACCTTTCTCAATCCCAAGGTGGAAAGAAAGAAATCATCATTGACGTTAATTCCTAAAATAATGCCTAAGGCTGATAATGAGTCTGAAATAAGAGGGCCAAAAAGAAAAAGTAGGCAACCAGGTTGTTGGGGATCTCATATCGTTTCATCAGACTATCTGTAAAACTAAGTATTATCCAGATGAAAAGTCCCAGGCATTCTACGAAGTTTATACCAATTTTTTAGCAGATCTGAATCAATTCACACATCTAAACCTGTTACCATTACATTGTGCACGCTATTCATTCAAAACTGGGAAACGGCTCTGATCAAAATCTCTTCAAGGGTATTTCAACACAATTTTCATCTGTACTAATTATGGTGCAAAGGTTTGAGTAGACAGCTTCAGATGATAGACAACCTAGCTGTCAGTTTGGCTTATATTAGCCCATGTACTACAGCTTGTTTACAGCTAGGTAACCCTCTAAGGCTTGTCTTAACAGGCTATGTAATAAGGTACAACAAATTTCCAATCTGAACATTACATGACTGCTATACAATAGGCCAAGGGCTAATGCTCAAAATATTGGTGGCCAATTTACAATTTTCATCTTTGAAGGGACCAATTTACATTTTTTGCTCAGTTGATAACACTAAATTACCCTGTTATACTCTCCCACCAATGCAGTGCCACAATTTCTTTAGAAACTTACCCCCTCTATTCAATAATAAGTACCCCTCACAAGATGTGCAACAGTTCATTTTGTGGGAAAATTCTTTATGAACAATTTCTTATACCAATAAAAACTTCACGCCTTAGATTTTTAATGAGATAAACCCCACTTATGCAAACACCTTTAAAAAGGATAACATTTTTAAAAGGATACCCCTTGTGACATCAGGCAGGAGTCCCAAGATCACAACTGTATTGGGTAGAAAAGTCCATGAAAGTACAGTTGAGGGGGAGTACTTCCTCTTTTATAGGGATTACGTAATTCATAGATGATTGGGCTATGAATAAATATCCTGACATACTTCAAAGGCTTCTAAACATGAAATTCTAGTTGAGGGTAAAACACTTTCCCGCGACAAGCTAGCCAAAACACCTCAGGATTAATCAATAATGCAAGCCCGCTGATTTTCAAAAGATATCCTACTGAATCTAAACCAACAATCAGCCAAAGCCTTAATGTCAAGCTTGAGACAGCAGCTGTGCGGCTAACATGCTGTGGACATGTCTTGAAATTCGTTGACATGTCGAGTGAGATTTGGTTGTGCCCCTAAAAATGAAATTAAATATCATATTTTGACCTGCGTATGCTAAACACAGTAAAAAGCCTTCCTCACAAGCGACTTGCCCCTGAAGAGTGTTTTTACAAACAATACTGCGCCTTCCTACACACTCACGTAAGACCAAGTGATAAATATTTGAATTTCCCGCTCAACACTGTCGCAATTACAACGGTGCTTATGGCAATGCTGGGATAATCTGATCATTCCAAGAGGTTAATTTGCTACTAATGTTAACATGAGACAGAAATACATAAAAATTTTTGCGTTTATCAAGCAGTTTCTAAGGTCTAATCCTTACCTGTAGTTGATCTGATTACAGCCAAGTCCCACACGTGGTCTCTTTTTAGGTGTTTTAAAGTAAATGTAGCATCTTTTCCCATCCAAACTCCGCTCAAGAAAGCTGAATTGTTCAATTAACACTTGAGATACCACTTTGGCTTCCAGTTTGGCATCAAAATAAGCTCAGAAAAAGTTGATTCTTGATTTTCATTCAAATCCTCCAATTGTGACGCCATGTTGAATGTTACACACAAATATGTCTCACTACACGCGCAACTGCGCGAGAACACGCGAGATGAGTGGATGGCTTAAAATAACTACGAAGACATTGAAGACATCGTTTCCGTCGTCTCAAACTAAATTATGTTCAGATAAAAATCAGAACGATAGCTATTAGGAGAGATGATATCCTTGAAATTTTTTCTATGCTTGAAACATCATCAGGCCAAAGCTTTCCAGGGCTTCCAAGTGTGGGAACGTTTGTTTGTGGAGATCAAAAACACTAAAGAATCTTTTCTGAGATGATCTCAACTGCAAACATCTTTCTTTCAGTTACGTTTTATCAGATTAGGAGGACAACTTACCAATCTCTTTATTATGTTACGTGTGACGTATTACCAAAATCAAAATTGTCATGACGGGGAGGAGGGGGGGTGGGGTGGGAGTAGTTAGAAAAAAGAACCAATCACAGATAGTCAATCAAATCCAGATAACATAGATATAAAGGTGACGAACTATTTTCCAAATAAAGCGCAAAAGAGGGTAAAAGTTATACGAGAAACATGGCCAAATTTAAATAAAAACGCCATCTTTTTTAATGCGAGGACCTTACGATTTAAACTTGTTTTCAATCTGTAGGAATACCTCACAAAATAAAAAAAAATCCACAAAAACCGTGAATCATGTTAGTCAAAATTTCAAACAATCAATAAGAGATAAATGTATGCATGATAACGTTCACAAAGCCTACTCCAGGCTATATTTAAGTTAAATATATACCACAGAAGTAAAACATGCTTTTCGCGTTCACTATTCAGCTAGTTTAGTACCAGTACTACTAGGCATATGGTCAAAGATAAGGTTCTGTTTTGTATGTTAGTCATCCACCTTGAGTGATATGTGTCACAATGGCGAAAGCTGTCGACATTTACCAACTCGTAAAGCTGCTTCATGAATATCCACCACTCTTCCACTGCTGATTCAATAGCATCTGGTTTTAAAGGTATTAAAGTCAGGTATATACTGTTGAGCGCGGTATCAACTTCGCAGTAAGAAATTTCTTCTTAACAAAACCTGTGGCATATTGAGCCACTTAGCTTCCCCTAAAAGGGGACCAAAGCAGTCTAATATTACGTTGATAACTGACGCTACGAAACTTATGCTTTGACCAACGATGACAAGCAGCAGTAAAAGGGACTGACTCCAGTCTTTAGTACTCTGTCTCTGCCCGGCTCAGTGTGGAGAACTGGATTTGGCACTTTAAACTATTTGTCGACAGGTTTGTGTTTGGCTGTCGTAAACATACCCATTGTCACATTTACACTTGTAATCACCACTTTTATCGCACATTGACTCCAGTCCGCCGCGATTGCGGCATACCATTTCAAACACCTCTCTCCTTCCTGTGGATAGAAAAAAGTTGCAAAAGATGGTCACTGGAGCAATCTGGAACAGATCAAGTACTGCCACAAGTACAGCCTAAAAGTACAGAACAGTAATCGTTCCCATGCCCGTGAAAAATTAAAACGTTTCTCTTTCTTCCATGGAAAATCAATTTATGAATAAATTCATCATCAGCTTGGATCCATCCATCAATCTAACCATCCTCTGATTGGAGAGATCAGCTATGACTGCACGCAACTATTGATATAGTAATCAACCGAAGGCTGATGTCGAACCGCGGAAATGTGAGATGACTTTACAATCCCTAAATCAAGCTCAAGAACTCAAACATCTGTGTCTATCCAATTACGTATTAGACAGAGCAGCGTGAGCAGCAAGCCATCTCACATGTAAAATAAGGTCTGGTTTGGGTTCGAATCCTGGCCAAGGAATCAATTTTTATGTTTATCCCACGTTTTAACATCTTTTAAAAAATTTTTTTGTTGCCCTTAATCAGACCTACAAGAATCCTAAAAACCTCAACACGACATAAAATTTCAGAGAACTTAGAGGTTCTCCATGGCAGTGCTTCAAATTTTCTTCGCTCTACATTAGTAATTAACGAGCATAAAACCCTATAAAACCCTGCACTTATAGCGAAATCTGGAGATCATCTGACCTTGGCAAGTCTGTCCATCTCCTAGGTATCCCTCCTTACAAGTGCAGAAGAAAGAACCTTTAAAGTTTACACAGTTTGAGAGGGAACTACAGCCAAGAGACTCTACACTGTTCACACATTCATCCACGTCTGAAAAAAAAAACGGCCTACGATAAGCCTACAAAGGTAAAACAAAGATTATTTAAGTCTAACCTGCCTTCGGTTGTGTTAATCAGTGGCTGGACAGTAGTTATCGAAGATAACGTTTACTTTTCTTCCACGATGACAAGAGTCATTTTCTCACGCATCTTCAGTATGAATAACGGTGTGTACTATCTTCTGTTCAAGAACTGGGCCCAGTTGATCAAAGGCCTATTAGCATTAAACCTAGGTTAGCTTTTAATCCGGGTTTCTTTGTTTCTTTCTTCTAAAGCCTTTGCCGGATATTTCTCTCGATTCTTCGTGGAGCATCCAATAATCAAATTGTAGAAAAGAAGAACCATACTGATTCTTCTTTTAAGCTTTCAAATCTGAAATCAGATTTCACAATAACCCTGGGTTATCCTGCCCCATTTGAACCCGGCCCAGAATGCCAAACTCAGTCTGATTGCTACAATAAAAGAATTTCTGATGGCATTTCAACTAACTAGCCGGGAAATAACGAAACCTAAAATTCTGGTTGGAAAACGAACTACACTGTAACAAATGAATTATTATTTAGGTTTTACTAGTCAGCCCTTAGAGGACGGAGAACAGGGTACCAAGCATAACGCTGATGGGAATCTAAAATTGTCTACGGCTGCAATTATCAGGAAAATAATTATAGCGATAGAAGAACCACTAGGTAAACTGTAACGAAATTCCATGTAACATTCCTCCCCTGATCCCCTTGACCTTCCTCGAGAAAACTCTTGACTTGCTTACCATTACATAATGTATTAACGGGGTTCTGAGAACTGGGATCTTCAACAAAACCCAAAGCACATTCACATCTGTATGATCCAAAAGTGTTGTTGCAAACAAGATCTGAACGGCAAGCACTTCCAGACTGGCACTCGTCAAAATCTAAAAGGGACAAAAGACTCCTTTGCTTTGAATGCACCCTAGATCCAAATGAAATCTTTCATTGAATAATTTATGGTTCCTCACCAACGCATGTTACATTCACTGGATTCTGAGAACTTGGATCTTCGACATATCCCAACGAACATTCACATCTGTATGAGCCAACAGTGTTGTTACAGACGAGATCTGAACGGCAAGTGCTTGGAAACTGACATTCGTCGACATCTGAAAAAGACAATAGATTAATTTCCGTCTATTGCACCCTAGATTTGTTCCCAGTCTCTCTGGTAATAATTCGTCGATGTTGAGCAGAATAAATTGACTATTTTTCAAAAACGCAAACGTCGCTCAAACTCTAACCGCTACAATACACTAATCCTTGATGGCATTTAGGCCAACTAACCAGAAGATAGCGAAACCTAGCCGTCTGGTAGGAAAAAAATCTTATAATTGAAACAGCGATTTTGTTTTGAAATCAGGTTTCCATGGTGTTCTTTGGAGGGCGGAGAACCTTTAAATGACGCTGAAATGCACTCAAAACTGTCTTCGGTAGCAGTTATCAGAAAGATACTTATAGAAGTAGAAGAACCACACAGAATATCAACGGAGCTCCATACAGAATTTCTTGCCAGATTTCCTTCACCTTCCTCTAGATAAACGCTTGACTTTCTTACCATTACATATTATATTCACTGGATTCTGAGAACTGGGATCTTCCACAAAACCCAGAGGGCATTCGCATCTGTATGATCCAACAGTGTTGTTACAAATGTGATCCGAAGGACAAGGTGCAGTTTTGCACTCATCAAAATCTAAAAACGACAAAGAAATTATCAATAAAAATATATTTAACAAGGAATTCACTTTGAACTAGACTTTCAATCCGTGAGTTTTTCCAAGCCATATGTTCCCTCTTCTTTGGAAACAACTCATATCTCCTAATTAGGCGAGGAATCAAAGTGCTCTGTGAGCAAACTCGTGAATTGACACATGATTTTTTGGATTATGTTTAATGTTATCTGGTTTAGGGAATTTTGTGGTTGATTGTCATATCTAGAGTACGAGCAGTAGTTCAGTGTTCGCTAATGTAGCAAAGAAACAAAGTAATGTTGGGATAAAAAGGCATTACAATTGAAATGATCATGCTATTGCATTTGACAAGGGTGGATGATGTCATGTGTTTTAAACGTATATCATTTCTGTTTCTGGTTCAAAAGAAAAGGTTGGAAGTAAATGTGGGTGAAAAGTGAAATTTACCGTCTATCATTGTAAATATTAGAAAATCAAGGCAATACTGTCTTAATGAAAACATTCACGATTCCCTCTTTATCAAATGAGACAAACGGGAATGAGTTTTGAGTGATATAACTAAGCTAAGACTGCCACCGTCATTTTGGATCTCCGCCTGGGTAGATTTTAGTCACGTGCTAGGCAACGTATAATCAATAACAAGATAGAATTTCATTTCAGGCCTATTTATCAATTTTGTGATGTATAACTTTCGCATTTTAGTACGTAATATGTATTTTGAATCTTCAGATTGTCTTGAAACTTAAAAGAAAATTATTCTTTAAAAATTCACTGAAAATCGTAGCTAAAATTGTTTGTTTAGGTGTTATTTGATTTTCGTGTTAACTTGTAATTTCGTTAGTCGCCGGCATCCTTTGTTGCTTCACACAGGAAAAATACACGATACGAAACGTAATGATCGATTTTGTCCTTAATCTGACGCCGTAACAGAAAAAGCTTTTGAACATCTGTAAACTCCGAGTGCTTCGCAGTAAGTGATATTTTCAATGAATCTTCGGATTGTTTTCAAGTTCAAGGATTGTAAATCACAATTTTATGAAAAACGAAGGTTGTTCTGTTACTTCAGTGTGAATCCTTGCATGCCTGCCAGTCGCTGACGCCGCTTGTTGAAACTAAAACGAAAAAAAAACTCTTTTAAGATTATCGTTGGCTTCTTTGTCACCCCACCACTATTCTTAGCAACAAAGGTCGCCTTTTTGTTTGTCTATTTCTCGCCAAAAACTATCAAATGCACACAAAAGCCTAAAATCGAAAAAAATTTTATAGTAATCGACCAATCGAGCGAGCGAGCGAATACCATTCTCCACATCGTATCTACAACTCGCTCTTGCGCATGCGCGCAATTCACGAGTTAAAAACTAATCATTTTCTCACGTCCAACCACACCTCGAGTATTGCTGCACCAGTTGAAGTAAAATCAATTTAATAAACAAGCTTACCGCAGAAGTGGTAGTGTGCTTAAAAACTCCGGCTTATCTAACAACAGTAGTCACCAATATTCACAAATTATAAAAATAGAAAAAAAAAAACAATGATTAACAACTGGCATGGGTAACTACAAAACGTCCGATCACTAACTCTCCTCCATTTTTAAGGTGATTCTTTTACTTAGTGAAAACAAAAATTTATCATGAGTTTAGATAACGGCAATTACGGATAGAGATTTGCTGGATTAAGATTAATGTCACAGAAACCGGGATCCAGTATCTCTGAACATTTAACACTTAATGTATGGCCCCGAGGGAAACAGTTAGTTTTGTTTTCCCGAGAGTTCTGATGTTTCTCAAAACGAGGTCGAACGGCAAGCACTTCCAGACTGGCACTCGTCAAAATCTAAAAGGGACAAAAGACTCCTTTGCTTTGAATGCACCCTAGATCCAAATGAAATCTTTCATTGAATAATTTATGGTTCCTCACCAACGCATGTTACATTCACTGGATTCTGAGAACTTGGATCTTCGACATATCCCAACGAACATTCACATCTGTATGAGCCAACAGTGTTGTTACAGACGAGATCTGAACGGCAAGTGCTTGGAAACTGACATTCGTCGACATCTGAAAAAGACAATAGATTAATTTCCGTCTATTGCACCCTAGATCTGTTCCCAGTCTCTCTGGTAATAATTCGTCGATGTTGAGCAGAATAAATTGACTATTTTTCAAAAACGCAAACGTCGCTCAAACTCTAACCGCTACAATACACTAATCCTTGATGGCATTTAGGCCAACTAACCAGAAGATAGCGAAACCTAGCCGTCTGGTAGGAAAAAAATCTTATAATGAAACAGCGATTTTGTTTTGAAATCAGGTTTCCATGGTGTTCTTTGGAGGGCGGAGAACCTTTAAATGACGCTGAAATGCACTCAAAACTGTCTTCGGTAGCAGTTATCAGAAAGATACTTATAGAAGTAGAAGAACCACACAGAATATCAACGGAGCTCCATACAGAATTTCTTGCCAGATTTCCTTCACCTTCCTCTAGATAAACGCTTGACTTTCTTACCATTACATATTATATTCACTGGATTCTGAGAACTGGGATCTTCTACAAAACCCAGAGGGCATTCGCATCTGTATGATCCAACAGTGTTGTTACAAATGTGATCCGAAGGACAAGGTGCAGTTTTGCACTCATCAAAATCTAAAAAGGACAAAGAAATTATCAATAAAAAATATATTTAACAAGGAATCTTCTTTGAACTAGACTCTCTCAATACGTGAGTTTTTTCAAGCCATATGTTCCCTCTTCTTTGGAAACAGAGAGATTTGCTGGATTAAGATTAATGTCACAGAAACCGGGATCCAGTATCTCTGAACATTTAACACTTAATGTATGGTCCCGAGGGAAACAGTTAGTTTTGTTTTCTCGAGAGTCCTGATGTTTCTCGAGACGAGGTCGAGGGAAACATAAAGACTCGAGAGAAAACAAAACTAGTTTCCCGAGAGACCATACATTAAGTGCTTTGATCATATAAAAAGAACCTCTTTTTGCAGCGTTTAGATCACCCCTGATGAAGGCACTAGACAGGAGTGTCGAAACTTTGGGTCCATGAATTGTAACTTCTTCGGTTACATTCATTAAACCTGTAAACCAGAGCAGCATCAAACCATGTCTGATATTTGGACTTTCCCGTAAATAGTCATATAGAAAAAACATGCTACTATATTCGGCTCGTTGCAACGACTGCGCAAATGTATCCCGGTCTGGATACATTTGAATTTGATCAAGGGCACGAGATCAAGAATCAACCAATCACAGTGCGCGTTTTGTTGAGTGAAAGTCTAGGTGTATAACAATGAGTTTTGACCAATCCATTTGCTGAGATGAGGCGAGACCCATCTCAATCATCCCTCTACAAACAACAGTTATTAAAGGAGCTAATGTCTACCACTGAGTTTACGACAATAGCTTGCTCACCAGTAACGCACACTTGAACAAAGGTGCCTTCCTCTTTGCATTCACATGTTATGTAGCCATTTTCAACACCACATCGATAATCTGAGTTGCAAAGGTATGGGGAACGGCACAAGTGGTCATCTATTAAGATACAATTCAAAGATAGAAAACAAAATGGTGTGGGCTTGGTATACTTGTCGTGTTTCATTTATTTTTTTTCAGCTTAATCGTTTTTCAAACTAATTTGATTTTCAATCTCCAGCAAAGCTAGCAAACCTCGAACCGTGCGTGCAGCGTAGCCTTAAGCCTTGGAAAATTCGGTGACCAATCAAGCCTGGAGCACTCGGTCGCAACATCACGAAACGTCCGCCTTCACGAGATGCTATATTCAGAAAGCGCGATCAGCTGCACTGCGCGTGCAACTCCCAAGATATTATTAGTAATTTTCCTTACTGTCTCCCTTACAGTTCTTGCGATGTCAGTTTGGAGAATTTGGTATTGTTTCAACTTATGATCCCCTTGCTTTATTCTCGTCACTTTTCTGCTAGTTATTACTGTAAGGAGGAATTCTGTCGTGGTCACTCATGGGAGTTAAAGGGTTAAACAAGGCCGAGTGTTTACAACTATTGACGGTTGAGAGTGGTTAAAAAAATCCTTTTTCGAAGGGTTTTTAGAGTCCAAGCCAAATGTACTTAATTTAAGACAAAATGTGGTTGGAGATGAACCCCTCGAAATTTTTTTGAGAAGTTTTTCTTATAAATTCATAAATACGCCGATTGAAATTCAGTTTTCTTTCATATTTAATCTCCCTCACAGCAAAATTTTACCATGACACAATTTTTTCAACTCCGTGTGTTTGGCCATTGACTGGACATTTTAGAGACCGCTAAGACTGTTGGGAATAAACCTTGACGTATGCAGTCAGTTTCGTACCACAGAATACCCATAAAATTTGTAAGAAAAAGGTATTTCCGTTCAAATAATGGAGACCTTTCCTAAAATAAAGTAAACTCAGTTGCAAATATTCCTGTGTCCGTTATTCCCCCTTATTTACCATGTAGAACTTACATGCAACGCGCACTTCAGAATACACTTCCACTTCACAAAGGGCAACTCTTTTGTTTGCTCCCACATTCTTGATAACAATGACATGCCCATGTAATTTTGGAGAACAGATAACTGATACAAACTTTTTGTTGGCTACACTGGCGTTTCCACACAGCCGTTGATCTAGTACAGAAGTCAATATCAAGTCTTTCCTACTTATCCAAAAATCAGTAGGGATAACGTTTTAAACAAGTTCAAAAATGAGATTTGCTAGGTGAATAATTGCGTTGAACTTACAGGTCAAATGCATGACTTTCCCAACACTTTCCCCGATATGTAACTATTTCTATCACCTTCTTAAATTAGCAGGGGCTCCTGCTTATTTAAGGTGGGAGAAATAATTACAAATCTGTGTTTTCACCAGGATTTCCCGCTGAGGACTCACAAGGCCCCTTGACTGAATGATGTGAGCCCTGATGCGAGCCCTGCAGAACTTGAACGAGACAAAATTACTATCAGTGCTAAACTACGACAATGGGACGTATGTGTTTCTATTTTCGACGGAATCACATCCAGGTGAAAACACTGTAGTGTAATGAAACATGACAGTTTAGTAATTCAAGTACACATGTCGTAAATGCCAGCGGTTCATCAAACCTAACTTACCTCTAACAGTTTAAAGAATTACATATAATATAGAGAGTCAGCTAAGGCTTAACAGCCTTATATTCCTATTGGTTTTCTAAATGACGCCTTGCCTTTCATTTCTCTTACTGTTTCCTATCTTCTTTTATTAGATGTAATTTTCACTCTGGTGACTTAATAAAGACTTTCCTTAAGAACGAAACTTGAAACAACGATCATGATGAAATACAGTCAGAACAACGAAAATGGGCTGGTGCTTCATGCGGCATTTACGTTTAAAGCTTCAAAATTAAATGACAAATTCGTTTATTACTATGTAAGTATTTTTTCACTTTCTATTAAAAAAAAACACATACCAACATGAACATGATAGAGTTGAGAAGAATAAGGAATGAAGCTTTCACTGGGTGGGTAGATAACAACTTCTTCCACGTCATAGTAACGCCTCAGGTCGATTTTCCACCATGGATCTGTCTGCTCCTTTGTTGCTATACATGTTAGTCTGTCATTGTCAACACCCTGATCAGCAGTCATTTCTATTACGGCAGTACTGGATTGTGTAACAGACCCCGTCTTTGTCAAATCAACTAAAATATAAGTATAATAATCACCGAGGTTTCTTTTGGCATTTTTATGGACCGAGACAAAGTTAAAATCAAAACGGCACTAATATCCAGCTACTTTGACCGAACAAGCTTGGTCAGAGAATTCATTTTATAGCAAAAAGATATTGCATTAATAAGAATCAAGGATGGCTTGTTTATTTCTAAGCAATGGGAAAATATGCCAACTAAGATGGTCTGTGTTCATTTTTCATTGGATAAATTGAAAAATAACGTGATTTAATAGGTTTTCATTAACTTTTTAAAAAAAATTTGCACAAAGGAAATTCACTGACTTCTGGTATCGTTTTCCTTGAGACCAAGCGGCTTCCATCTTAGCTTGCCCGCTCGAGATGCCAATCACAACACAGGATTCGCTTCATATTGCCTACAGGCGCTGCCAGCTATATGATACGAGGAGTTATCACATGGCTGGCTCCGAAAGAGGGTTAAATGAATTGCATCCCGTAATCTGGTTAGCTGACCCAACTAAGTCAGATAGGGCTACATATATTAGCATTGCATGTTTCTGTTTACCCACAAAAGCAAATTTCCGTGGTGAAATCATTGCTCCATATGAATGTACCATGTTTATCAAACTGGCTTGACCAATATTTCAAACTATGGAAGACTTATCTTCATCATAAAAGGCGCCGTTATCATTACTGTTGTCATTGTCAACAAAATAAGCAAGCCCATCGCCCTTATTACACGTTGTAGTATAAAACATTACACTTACATTCGTATACAGCATAAATTTGCACTTCACACAAATTTAACGATGCTGTTTTGCTTGGAATAGTGATGAAAACATATCTACCACTTATTCTGTGTGGAGAGTTACACACATATTCCTTGATCACGTTTGCGCTTACATTGCCATCTAAAGAATTGCATGTGTCCCCTGACAGAGTCTCTCCTGGCAGAGAATAAAACAAAAGATCTTAAGCGTTGGTTAAAATTTGTAAAAGGAGCCCAATGAAGTTTAGGCGTTCAACATCTATTCATATGGACGAGATTTGAAAACAGTGATTGGCAGGGAAAGACATCCAGGGGAAGAAAGGAGGTTGTATGTACATAACTGGGCAGAGAGAGGGGCTGCAACCCACAAAAATAGGGAGGGGCTTGATCCCAAATAGAGAGGCGGTGAGCTGGGAAGAGATGACCATTGTAACTCCATCACAACAAGAGTTTCAGACTTTGTCGCTTATGTCATGGGCAAAGGGCCATCAATAATGTTTACTCACTAATCACTAAATTACGTTTTCTTTTTTTTTTACAAACTTCCCTAAACGTGTCACTCAGTTCAACTTATCCTTACAAAGTACATATCCCATCAAGTAAACAGGTGATTGACATGCAATGGAGATATTACTTTAGATAGTAGAGTTATAATCAAAATAGCTACTTCTATGGTATGGTACATTGCTCACCTACAATAACTGCTACATCTGTCATGTTTAACCTACTAACTAAATGAACAAGAGCAATAGGTCTAACAAACACCAGGTCTATCCTCAAAAATGTGTCCAGAGTAAAGGAAGTATCAAGGCAGGTTTGTAAATCACCATCCACAGCCACTGTGTATTCTGGCAGGCCTAAAGCAATATTATCTGCAAAAAAAAGTTGTTGGTATTAGGTAATGTTCAAGCTGTTTTTTTTTAGCATAACTGTAAAGTAAGCAGCCAAATGTACATAGAAACCAAAGAAAATCAAAACATCTCTAAAGAAAAGAAAAATGAATCTTTCGCTTAAGCCAAGACAAGATAATCCTTCTTGCTACCAAAGATACAAATTCCCAAGAAAGTAGATGGTCAGAAAACATATTTTCTATTTATTCACCCACCTTTGTATCGCCTTCATAAAATCTTGAAAAGAAACCCTCTTTAAGACTTCAGCATAAAATGCTACTTACAGTGTAAAGAAAGATGGTTTTATTTTGAAGAAAAGAAACTCAATTGCTTCTAACTTTGTTCTCACACAAAAAAATTAGATTACATAAATAACAAGATTTGTAAAGCTCTCTGCTTTTGGCCCATAGAAGAGGTTTATTGAGCATTACAACACTAAACGTCACTTGATCCCCTGTCCCACTGAATCCCAGTCACTTACATAACATAAGAGGCAAATCACCATGGATTTTTACAGTACATACCATTAGAATCATCATATACATAAACTTCACAAAGTGTTAAGTTATTTGTTTCCCACAGTCTGATGTAGAGATATCTGGCAGTGATAGTTCTACCACAGTGTACATGCCAGCCTTTGTGATCAGGAATGTTTGCCACAGTGAAATTGGTACAAAGGTAATTAAGGAAATCCTGACCAGGCACAGGAAAGTTATCTTCCAGGTGAGGACCTTGAATAAATAAAAACGTTCTGCTGTTATTTTTTAAAGAAAAAAGTGGAAAGAACAAAGTGAAAGTGTGCACAAACAATTCTTCCAACAAAACTCACCAGCATAGATCAGAAAATGAGTAGCCTGTGAATCACAGCAACGACTCCTAAACTGGATGAAGATATGAGCAACATAAACTACCTCCTCCAAGTCTAGTCGCCACCAAGCATTAGCTTGGCTGGTGGTAGAACTGCAGCTTTGGCCAATTGAAAACAGTGGGTTAAGGTTACCATCCACTGCTCTTGACGAGACCGCATCACCTGATGTGCTAGACTGATTAGTTGGCTTACCCTCAGATAAATTGATGCCACCTGCAGCAAATTTTCACAATAATGGTATCAGAAGAAATTACATAACAACTGCCTCATTACACTGCCTCAGTAACACTGCAGAAGCACAAAGGTTATCAATTTGAAAATTTAAAGACAGCTGGCTAACCCTTGCAAACATCTAAACTGTCATTATTTAAGACTGCCATGAAAGTCCCTCTAGAAGATAAAAAGCCTTTTCTGCATTTGCAAATATAGTAAAATGTAGGAAACTTGTCATTCATATATTCTCTTGTGCATTCTGAATTTGGAGGACAGACAGTCTGCAGTTTGCATGCATCTGAAAAACATAAAAGAAATCAAAACAGAAAATTGGAAAGATAAAATAGCAAAAATTATTAAACAAATAATAGACCACTCAACATTTAGGTGTTACAACCTGTATCAATGGTTTGACTGGCAAACAGACAAATGATTGAGGAAAACAAACCAATCTACTAAATTAAGACTTCACATTGTGCAAAATGTTTTAGATGGGAAGTCTTAATTTAATGTAAGTCTATCTGAATTATCATATCAAAACTTTAAAATCTGTTCCTATCATGCTCTTCACATATAAAGGATATTGAACCTTCCATGTGGGGTGAGAGTAGATCTTACAGGTATATTGGGGATGAGGGGGTAAATATAGGAGCTTAAAAAAAGTAAGGTAATTGGAGAAATTGTGAGTTTTGTGTGGGTTTATATGCAAAAAATGGAGTTCCACTATTGGTAGGAATATGGTGTCAAGAAAACAAGAGTATATTAGTTGAATGAAAAGTAGATGTGCTATTCCATGAAACAGCAATTAATCGTTCCATATTTAAGCTCTAAAGAAAATGTTCAACTTTGTGCTGTGTATTTAGAGAAGAAGAAGAAGGAACCTGTGGGAAAAGAGAGGGCCCCATATGTAAAAAGGAAAGAGGAGGGTAGATAACCTGAAGATAAAGGATGGCTTATGCACTTACGTCTGGGAAAGACTTAGAGTTAGTAATATCAAAAAATGTTGAGAAAGAGCTGAGCAAAAATTTAACTGTGGCAGACATCTAGCAGCATCAGAGGATGTTTTTTGAAAGCAACTGTACAAAACAAGAGTTTGTTTCAGACTATGCCTAGCCATCACTGAGAAGTTCAAGCCATATACACTGTTAGTGGGGCTCCAGGAGTAAAACAAGATTTTTAGAGCATTTTGTCATTCGTTGCTTGACAGTGCATTAATTTTATACTTTAATCAATTTGCATTAAATTATCAATACTTTAAGTTCTGGTGCTGCAATCATCTTGCAACTGTGTATTAACCCTTTCACTCCTTAAAGTGATTAACATGAAACTTCTCCCTATAACATCTAAACATTATTCAGCAAACAGGTAATGAGAATATTCAAACTCATCCGGTAGATCAAGATGCTAACTTGATCTAGCAGCAAGTTTTTGTAACTAATTTACAAGGAAACATGTAGTAGCTAGAGAGGGAGAATTAAAATATCAGATTTGGGAGTTGAAGGGTTAAAGAGAGAATAATTCACCTTGGTGACGAAGATCAGCATGACTAAAATTCCTTGCTGCGCCACCAGAATCTATAAATAAAATGGAGAATTATCAAACACAAACATGTAACCTCCAAGCATCTAGGTCTGGCCACCATTTAAAAAGTCACTTTTGCCAGATGGCAACTCTGAAAAAATCTAGCCCAAGCTGATCATTTTAAAAGAAAACTTACCTGGCTGTATTTCATATCTCCCGGTAAGCCAATCCTTTACAGCTGTAACCTTTCCCAAGGAATAATCAGATGAGAATGGAGCTAAGACAGTATCATTAATCTGTAGAGCTCCAACACGTACAGGATAGTTTGGGTATATGTCTCGTGGCTGGTCAAAAGTTTCCAAAGCAGTACTAAAAGTCCCAGTGATCTCCATGTACATGTAGAGTCTAAAATTCTCCACAGCTACCCACTCAGAATCTTGCCACCTTGATGTCTGTTTATAAAATAACAGGCCTTCATTCCCAAGGCTGTGTGGAATTTCTATAAAATTTGGCAATGTTTTTTTTTAGATTGGCAGTCAAGTTGTATAAGATTATAGTCATTGATGAAGATAGAACTGAATAGAGTTGCTCAGGTGATGATAGAAACTTGTGCACTGTAATTGGTTGAGAATTTAATGTTACAGCTCCTCAAAATTACCCTGCAGCAAAAAGTGATTATGATAATTAAACTAATTGTAGAATTAATAATTAAAATTAATTGTAGAAACCCACACAAGACTACAAAGCCAAGAGGGTTACAAGAGATATAATCACAGACCAATTTGCCCTGTTTCAAAGTAAAGGGTGGGAGATAGAGTTTAAAGATGGAAAAAGTAGGATAGGCAGGTAATTAGAAACCACAGATTCTCATCCCCAGCACAGCAGTTAGTTGTCAGGTATCATGACCAATTTTGGCTGGATGCACACCAATTTCCTTTGAAAAATTTCAAGGGAAAACCTAAGAAAAGACAAATCTAATGCAAAATGGGCAAAAACTTGAAAAATTCACAGAAATCAAAACCTCTCTAACACAAGGCTTTTTTGATCACAAATTTCCTGCAAATTACCATTTTGTTTTTAACTTTATCCTTATGGCTTATGTGTTTTTATAACAAAGTTCGGATATAATGTGCGCTGTCATTGGTTGAAAGAGCGTGCTCTATGAGAGTATAGAGCATAGAGCTGAGCTATAGCTGTCACGCCACCTGCCAATTGTACTATGTTCGAGCTTTTCTGGGACTTCTTTTTAGCTTTTTTCCGATAATTGAAAGTGAAATTTCGGAACTGAAGCAACCCGGCAAGTAGCAACAGAAGAATCATACAAAGGTTTGTAAACATACCAGGCGCCGTAATTTATGTTATGAAAACGTGAGCAGATATGAAAATCCTCAGAGGAAAAACAAAATAAACATTCTGTGTTTTAAAAATTTTCACACTCAGTTAGATTGTAAGCTTAATAAAATTCAGTGTTAAAAAAAAAAAAACAGAACAAAACAGAAATGATGAAAAATATAACCAAACTGGCATAATTGTTAAAATTCATACAAATCATGACGGTGTATGAGCAAATATGATCATGCTGAAGTTCATCGCTGCTCGCTCATCATGATAATCTCTGGTCATCACAGTAAAGCAAGCCTCAAAAACTACATTGGCCGCCATTCAAGTGAAAAAATAAGAGCTTGCTTTTATATCCTTTCCGATACGTTGAGTGGCAATTCACATCAGTCACTGCAGCCAAGTTTTGTGGCGCTGTCATCACGAGCAATCTTCATGTTCCAGTGAATTCGGCTGTCGTTCATTCAAAAAACACTTGCCTTGAACAGTTTGTTTTCTACCTTGTCATGTGAAAAAACTCGCATGTTTTTATGAGCCATAATTCAGCTGAAGTTCACTGAACATTTCACTTCAAGATTCTGTATTAGAGACTTAAAAACTTCAGGCAAAAGTGTTAAATTCAACTTGCGGAACTATTTTAGTTTGTAAACTATTGTTGAATGTGAACTTTGATGGTTTTCAAACTTTGACGGTTTGACACTTTTGACAGCTTTAGTCTTGTACAGCCGATCAGATTATTTGAACCATTCTAACAAGGATTCTGATTGGCTTATTGTAGCATGCTTTATGAGAGTATAGAGCATGCTGACGACATTGTTGTTTGCTTTGGAAATAAAGTTTGTTTTGAAAATTGAAAGTAATGCTTGGGTAATTAAATGGATTCTTTAAGCCTTGACTGTGCTCTGCTCTGTTATAAAGCACTTTGGAAGCGGCTAGAGCACTCAAGAAGTGGGAAGAAACACTTGACTACATCTTGTGTTTCTCCCTACACTTCTTTCGTGCTCTTTTGACCTGTTAGTGAGGTAAGGTTGTTAAGTGGTAACTTCCTTTGTTATGTTATGAATTGTCGTATGTAAGATGTTTCTATGAGGCCATAAGTTGTTTACATCTTTTAAAATGAGTCTATTCAAAATTATTAAATGTACTTCCCAAATTCAGACACTGAAATCAGTTTTTATAACAGAAAATTTCCATTATCTAACAGTTACTGATGAAACAGTAGATCTCTTCAGTGTTTTGAATTAATGTAAAATTTTACAAGAATGTCATTGTTGCAGCAATATAACCAAATCAACATTTTTTTAACCTTCATTATTGATATAACACTACACAAGTATAGGGAGGAATAGGATATTTTACAAAAGGAAACTGCATGGATACATGCTATTGAACTTACTTGGATAAACTTCAACTTCACAGAAAGACATTTCCCACTGAGTCTTGGGAATGGAGACAAAGAAATATCTACCAAAGGGCAGTTGGTTACAGCGGACTGTTACTCGTCCCCTAGACAGATAGGTTAAATTTTTGTGGCAAACTTGTTGTGCATCAATGGGATCATCCTCATAGAAGGCTGTGAGAGTAAAAAGAGATTTGTAAACAATTAAGGTTTGTGATGATTTATAAAAACTCAGTCTCCAGGCCAGCTGTGGGCCCATTTTACCAGAGCTTATCTCCCCACGTAGCACAAAGCAACCAGAAATATTTCTACTTTCACAGATTTGATCCCTTGCAGTTCATCAAAACCTCCTTAGAGAATTAAGGACCCTGCCCCAGAAAACTACACGGTGACCTGACAAGAGTGCTTTTTAGCCATCAAGGTCAGCATATAAACCATTATGGCACTGCTAGCCTCTTATTTCTACATAGCAGCTTTACTGACCAAGAGTTGGGTAAACTCAGAAAAGTGGAAACTCTATTTTATGGAATGTTTCTGTATCAAAAGGAAGCTGTAAAACAAAAGTGAGACAACTGTTAAACCAAGTCTCAATAGAAGATAGGTTGTGGTTTGTGAACATGCATATCCTGATCTTTGATCTGGCTGGTGTATAGTCCAACAAAAAAATTCTAGCCATATCTCAGCATCAGTAGTTTAGTAACTATTACAGTCAAAGACTACAGAAGACTGTATTTTCAAGCTCGGTTCAAAACTGTCAACCTTAGCTATAGGAACTCCTATGCCTCAGACATACAAATTTTATTGATATTTTCTCTTATTCGTTGTTGTTAACTTGTTACTTTACAGAACACATGCAGGTTTTCCTCTGGTACAAAAATCACTGTGCCATGTAGTGGACCTCAATTTTAGAGCAGCATTCCCTCCCACTTTCTCTGGCTCACCCAATTGTTTTCAATGCTCCTCTCAAACTGCTCGTGCCAAAACTGGCCAAAAATCACCCAGTAGCAAAGAAAGAACTGTAATTGAGGTGAAGCTCATTGAACAAATACAGATTGCCACGTTTCTTAATTTATTCCAGGAATCCAGATAGGAATGTAAAACATTGCCACACCTTAGAGTTTCATTTTGTCCTATTCCATAATAACTGAGCATGCTAAATCTTAGGATGTTGTGGAAGTTATCATAGTGAGTTGATGTGGTTACAGTATATTTGTGAGACTATTCCAACAAAATTAAGATATAATGCAAATGTTTGCACCTTAAACTTTCATAAACAATTCTCTATTCAGTGAGTTTTACAACCTACCAACTGTTAAATCAACTTGTTGTAGCTTATCATTACAACAACTCTCATATGTGTTGGTGATAGTTGCAGCTTCAATTTGGTAGATTCCTCCCAGATCCACCTTCCACCATGGATTATCTTCAACTTGAGTTTTAACACATTTCTTCCATTCAAATTTGATTCCCAAGCCAGCGTCTACGCCATGATAACTGTCTCCGTCCAAAGCAGTACTTGACTGTTCTGTTGACTGGTTTATCGCAATGTTAGGGTAGTAAACTGACAAGGCTGAAAACAAAGAATGAAACCGGACGGTATTGCAAGACTTGAACAAAACATTGAACCTCTGTCTAGTATATTTGAACGAAAACGCTTTAATATAACAATAACACTCAGCTGTAGGCTACGTATTCTCACAATAGCTGTTGTCTAGAATTGCATGAAATAAATTAAAGTCATCTTGTTTTCGGTGGGGTCTCATTGTTCTAAAACTTGTTCAGTAAAGTATCAATCTTTTTACGTAAAACGGTGAATGGCTCGGTTTTAATTCGTATACAAATAAGAGGTGAAAATTGTTTTCACACAATTCAATTCAGGTTAAGAAAAGAAGGAAGTGTTTACAGTGCATTTAGTATAGGAATAAGAAATAAACCCAACATCAGTTTCAGAGGAAAATTGGTTTAACACGAAGATGTTGAGGCATAGTAAGTTGCGACCAACCTCAAGAAAAAATTTACTCACAAATCGATGTGGGAAGTGCTGTCCAAATTAAGGCTAAAATGATCCACTGAAGAAGGCTCTTCATATCTAAGGAATATTCTTAACCGCGCTCGACCATCCGAGTAAGAAAATTTTGCAATTTTCTTGTGAAAAGCTTACGACAGCTTAACCTCGTCCCCAGGTGTCTCTCGGTCGGCTTTCAAAATGGCGGTACCACAAGAGATACAATCTGCCTCCTCTCCTCCCTACTGAGACTCCTTCCCTCCCCCCCCCCCCCCCTTCGCTGCCAACATGTTAAAGGTTACTGTATAGTGCAGTGTTGGGATGGGACATTTTGTGAAACTCTTATTCGCATTGTTGCGAAGGAAAATTAACATTAGCTTGAAATTGATTAAAGCCTTTCTAGTCACAGATTTTCTAAAACAGCACAGAGAGTGAGTAGCGTACTTGCTAGGGGTACGAAATTGGAGTTTGGCCAGCAGACGTTATCCAAATAGCTATTCTTATATCTAAATGTCTTTGATTTTTTAAGCTAAACCAGCCAGTTGCGACTCGGACATTGACTGTTTGAAGGGAAAGCCAGGTGTATACGGAGAGAGTGTCACTGGATTGATGAATTTCCCTTTGGAGACGGAAAAGCGAAGTATGAAAGTATGTTGACAGCTCAGGGCTTTTGTTTGCCACCAAATTTTTTAGGTTACAGGCTCACCTCGATACCGCTGATCTACAGAGGTTCACCCACGTAACATGTTGCATAACAATATAACAACAGAAAACCCTGATAACGACATAATGAAATCGTCAATTTTTTCTTTTCCATTTTTATTTTATATGTTGTTTTAACCAACAGAGGATGACTCTTATGTTATGTGATTATGTCAACAAGTTTATCCAATTAATTTACATCGCGACGCAACGACCTCCTCATGTCGTTATTCCTTCATGTAGCTGGTTTGAATAAGGTTAAAAGAGACTGACTCCCAAAAAGAAGTCTTAAATATAAAGCTTATTACTTTGTAGTCAAGTCAGCCAAGGTTTTTTACAGTTAGTCATGCGCAGTACGCACTAATCTATATTCTCTATCTGAGGTTATCCTTGTATCTCAAGCTTCTTGGTTTATCATTGGGTTTTATTTTTTCTATCTGACTGAGCTTAACCAAACTGCTGCTTATGATGATAGGTCTAAGTTTCGCGATTTTTCCGTCAATTGCAGTTTATCCAAATTTCGACCTTCCGAATTTTCCAGAAATATCACCCGGTAGTGAATTTTAAATAAGTACTATTAAAGCTAATGAACTAGAGCTTTGTATACTCCTTCAGGGTGGATTGACCCACGAAAAGAAAAAGTGAATATACTCTTTAAGACGCCATTTTAATTTATTGTGAATACTTTATATAGAAAGCCCCTATTTATTTTTTTTTTCGGTTTTTTCTTTTTTGGAAATTGTCGAGGTACATGTAACAATTACAATCAATTGGTGACAGGTCCAATTGGGTCCGGCTGTAATCATACTTGTGATTGATGAATCAGACTCTTGCTTCAGGGTTGTCCAATTTTGTAATCACTCGCATGATTGCAAACCAAACTGAACTCCACTAATGGACTTTAATTACCATTTCTTGTAATTCAAGGCTAATACTACTTCTGCTGACTCTACCAAACATGTCATAAGAAAGATATTAATGTAATTCAAATAACTATACCAAAAATATTCTGTTCTTTATACAGGTGCAAATCAACCTAGCCATTCTAAATACTCATCTAAGTCTTCCAGCACCACTACTGGCATGATCCTTTTCATAGCCCTTCTAGATCACTTTGCCTGTGATTTATATTGCAAAAATGGCACCACATCTCCTGTTTTCTGTATCTTCCCTTCTCTCCCTTTTTTTTTTAGCAAGTAAGAAAAGAATATGTATTTAGATCTGTCTCCATTTCATCAACAGTAATGGATTGTGTGCTGTGCAGTACATCTTTAATCCTATGTTTCACTCCTCTCTTACAGCAATAAATAGTGACATTCATATACATGGCCCTTAAACTTAAATTCAGTTTGTAAACAAAGTGAATAAACCTGAAAAAGCATATGATTCTCTTAGCAATGGACTTAGTCAATACTTGGATTCTCTTGCAGACATAGAAAAATCTGATAGCTGAGACTGGTGCAACATGGAAACTTTGAAGAAAAATCCTTTTATTGTGAAAGGAGAGCATTTCATGGTTTAAATCAGCTTTGGTGTGACACTATCATTAAGTTACAGAAGATTGTAGACTAGCTTGCTGTATGAGTTGCAGCAAGATGTTTACAGCTGATGACTTTTTGCAGATAGAGATGATCATTTTGGACTTGAACACCTTAAACTTATTGGTCAGGATTTGTGAAGGAATGAATATGCCAAAATGTTTGCATTTAAAAATTGACTTTAGTTAATTTAGCTGTAAAACTAACAGAAAAGATTTCTATTTCATGTTAATTTTGAACAGTCCACTGATGATAATATAGTCACAAAACAAAAATTCTCCAACAAAACCATGATTCTTTGCTCTTAACCCTTTAACTCCCAAGATCTGATTTTTAATTCTTCCCTCTAGCTGCTACACATTTCTTTGTTAATTAGCTACAAGAATTTGGTATTTTATTAAGATAACAACCTCTAACCTATAAATTTGAGTGTTCTCCACACCTATTTGTTAGATAATGTATGAATACTGTAGGGAGAACTTACATGTTAACCACATCTGGCATCAGGTTAACATGCAGTTTGAAAAGTAAACTTGATTTCTTGTTACCAAACAATTCTTTGATTTGGGGCTTGTAGAAAGCAGGTGAAAGATATTTCATTAAATTTACTCCAGACTCTGCACATTACATTTCCTTCTGATGGATCATGTTTGTTTTGTAATAATCTATAGTTAATTATTGATGAGTTTTATAATGAATCAGTTTAAACAGAAAAACCAAAAGACCAAACCATGTTAGGGTTTTTTAACGCAAGCTTCTCAAGTTTTCATAGATCAATGTTTTCTGTTTGCAAGCAAAAAAGAGTTTGCCACTTTGCTTAGCATTATTGTTACAACATAGATATTAAGTTTGTTTTTTTATCTTTTAAAATAGGTAATATGTTTAGTGTGAAAGACCCTATCCCTTATGGCTCTATATGTGTGTGGTTTACAAGTTTTTATGTGTGGGCTGTAATGCTAGCTATGTCAGCAAAACCTCCCAGAATTTAACCACACACACGCATGAGCACTTGGTCAGTGATGGGAGTGTCTAATTGTTGCGTGTCATGGGTCGCGGGTCATGGGTTGCGGGTCGCAGGTAAAATGTTGCAGGTTCAGGAAATTGTAACAGGTTCAGAAAATTGTCATAGGTCCAAAAATAGAACTTTAGTCATAAAAATTGAACCTTTTTTAATTTTGTTCTAATAAAAAGTAATTAGCTGGTAACAAATTTCAAATTTTCATTGCTTAAATTGCATAAATGATCATTTTTTTCATTACCAAAGAATATTTTTGTTTGCAAGAGGAAATTAACAAAAAATTCAAGCGCATCCATCTCAAGATTTAATTATCAATCAACAGAATTGCAAAGTGGCTAACCATCATCTTTGAAAGCTACCACAGTGATGTCAGTAAATTAACTGTCAGCTCTGATTCTATCCAGTGGTTTTATATTAGTCCAATGTGGTATCTTGTTTATGCATTGTTGCTTTGGACAAAAATAAAACATTGTTTCTGGAACAAAATTCTTTCATAAGGGATATAAGGTCATTTAATGGTGACAGTAACTTCATCTTCATTTTTCATTTTTCTACAAGCCCAGCATCTTGGTGCTTGTCCTTTTTTTTTTCCTTCTTTTCTAGAGTCTAGACTTGTTGGCATTTATTTCAAGGGTCATTTGAAAGGAGGTCCTGTATTATTTCTCTTCTTGTCTTTGTAGTGGCCTTTTTATATACAAGGTTCTGTGGTATAAAAGAGTAGAATGTATTTGGGTGCATCTTTAGGGCAAAAAGAGCTGGATTATTTTCGGAAAGGTTAATTTGAGGGGAGAAGTGAAACATTTATTCTGTGAATTGCCAGGGTGACAGTCACATCAGTCATGCTCATAGCTGAGTGTCAGTTATGTTTGATTAAGGCTGAATTGCGCAAACAGTCTGGTAATGCAAGTTCAATTTTTTATTGCATCATTTGCTACGAAGAAGAAAAGAGAAAAAAAGAGGACCGCTTACCTTTCAGAGCTATCACCTGTAGGTATCAGTAGACCACTATAGCATGCAGCAAGATTCTGCAAAAAATAACTATAACTATTTCCAGACAGACTGCACAAACCCGATGTGGTTTTTGTAGGAAAATCATCTGTGGCTTTATTGTTTCTTTCAGTTAAAAAAGAGATGCTTGGTTCAGGTGATCAATGTAAAATAAGCCTGAACGATAGCACAAAAAGCAGACAACAATTTAAAATGATGAACAGACAAAGTTCTAACAATTCAGAGCTTTTTAACAACCCAAATTTCAACACTGATACGTATCAATGAAATCTGGCAAAGATTGAAGTTTGCATAATCAAGGCACTCTCCACAGGTAGCCTGTGTAGCAAAAGTACAAGAGGAGGGCAGGGAGAAAAGGTTGCATGCAAAGTAGTTTTAAATATTTGAAGGACTGGATAAAAGATTGGAATTTTTAAACCTCAGCGGGATAAAACTAGTGTGTTCACATCTATACATTGTTTGGAGCAGCTCATTTTGTAAACCCTGTTTTTTCTGGACCCCCAACATTTCACAGCTGTTTTAAGTCTCCTCCCCACAAACAGCTGCTTTGATCTGAACCGCATGCCTACCAATCAGTAAATCAACAATGACACAAGTGTTAGTGCAAAAATCACAGCAGTTTCCAGTGAACGCGGCACAAGATGCTGTTGAGGTTTCTGCTCACATTTCCATTTAGTTAGCTTGATTGATTGTATGATACAACCTATATTTTTGGAAAAAGTTTGCCAGTGTTATTTTATGCCAGCTAGGAACATCAAAATTAAAATAAAGAAATAAGTAAAACCAGAAAAAAAATCGTCAAAAATAAAACCGGATACCACAAATGACCTTAAAGCAGTTATGAGCTGAACTTAAAAACTATTTTTATTTATAGAAGCCCACTGAAGCCAGGTTAGCAAAAAGCATACAAAACTTAACAAACGATTTTGAAGAAAATTATATGATGTTCAATGAGTAATCGAAGAGGATTTCAGAGCCAGGGACTTCTAAGATCAAAAAATTTAGAAAGTTAGTTGGGATAGTGCTAGTGCATAAATGTATTTGCACAAGGAATGTGGTTCGCATCAAAGCAGCCGTTTGTGGAGAAAATCGTTGCATTTAAGAGAAGAGATCTTCCTGGGCCTGTAACAATTTTCGGGACCCACAACAGTTTACCCGCGACCCGCGAAAATTTACCCATGACCAGCGACGTTTCGATTCTCGCCTCTTCCTGGCGTTACTGTTCTTTTTGAGCTAAATTCAGTCTGGATTCCTGAAAGGGAACACGATCGTTAGCAAGTGATCGAAGATTTCATGGCTCAGTTCGCTTTTAATTGAGCTTGGCTTTAAACAACGTAAGGGCTTTTCTTTGAAGCATTTCTTTAACCCTGTATGATAACTCAAAGAGAGGGATGCTGTTAATTTTATCGTGAATTAGTTCATCAATAAATTAAACTTGCTTCATGTTGAAGTTTATCAAAATGAAATATTACGAAGCTTACCAACTGTATTTTTCTGTGTCATGTGTTGTCGTTGTCGTTTTTACCGAAATGTGAGAATACCTCGGGTTTGCACTTGTTTATGTCTTAAATTTTTGATCAGCGCCGGTGACAACTGGGGCGAGAAAGTCATGCTCTCGCTACGAAAGAAAACGACAAACAACTTGATTTTTGCACGGCGTTCTAAATTTATTAATTTGATTAAGTTTTGAACCGTTTCGTTGGTGAGTAGTTTTAAGTACACTTCATTCGTTCATGGTTAAACAGGAGCTCATCCTTAACAACTCCATCGTTGGGTCGTTCAGTTTCTACATGGTTTCGCCATAACTCCCGATAATTCCGTTCAAAATGCATTAAGAAGGTGGTGCTCAAAAGAGATGCACTGTCAAGATTGAGAAGAATATTCTGTTAACAAGGGGAAAAACGACGACGATTTCCAGAAGAAAAACGGGTAGTGCTGAAATCAAGTAGCACGAAACGAAATGACAGCGACACAAATCAAAGAAAAATAAATATTTAGTGGGCTTCAAACTTTCATAGATGAATCAGCAGAATCAAGACTAAACTGGAATGGAATAATTTCAAAGTTTGATCGCCCATGCGGATTTATATTAACCACTTACTTGCCTAATCTATAGCCAACCTCTGTTTTCGATTGTTACATAACTCTCATAGAAGATAATTTCGTTGTCCTTGGAGTGGTCTATAAAACCACTGGATAACTGTTTCCGCGTGGCTCGCACAGAATATCAGGTGGTGCCCGCCATGTTTGAAAATTCACAGCGGTCTAGCTCGAACGAATCTTTTGCGCTTGCGTTCTTTAGTGCAGGTTTTTCGGTTTTCGCTTTTCTGTTGAGAATTATTCTCTCATCAATATGTGTTTGCATCATTCGCAAGTTCTTGACATTTGGTTGATTTCGACTCAGTTGTTGTTTTTTTCTTCTCGTTAACCATGTTAGTTTGTGCCAGCGTTTGAATTACTTCTCCGCTCAGAGTTTCATTGACATCAGTGAACACGCCACAGATTGTAGGTTTGTCATCTTTCGTTGGGTCTTTTGGTGACATTTTGTAGTTAGATATAGATAGACATTTGTGTCTATTTGTTTGTATAGGTAATCGCATGGGCAATTAAGGATTAATTTCACTCGTATTTTCAATGTTCACACAAAATTGCCCGAGTCTCGAAACTACTCGGGCAATCTTGCTCAGCTTCGTGATTCGTGCAATATCTGTTTTCGCGTGCAGTTTAACGCGGAATTTCCTAGTCAGGTAATGAATTTCCTATAGAATTTTTTCTCAAATCGTGCACCGTTAAAAGTACTGCAAGTACAAAAGTGTTGGTTTTTCGAATGAATAATTTATCGCCAGTAACAAAGCTTTGAATCTACCGGGAGACAAACTCTCAAAGACAGGGATGAGCTCTAAGAATGTCAAAAATAATTTCCAGAACTAATTTTCATTTTCATCATCCTACTAAATCACATGGCGACGACACTTCGCAAGAATATATCGCTGTCGTTACTTGAGGAGCTAAGGGCTGTGAACCAAGAACAATGGTACAGTTGTTAAATACGGCACCAGAGAAGGCAAGTGAAGCCAACCTGTCAAGCAGGTTTTTTAGAGTACAAAATAACCAACTGTCTAAATAACCGTACATGATCGCAGGATATTCGTACTCTACTTTGTACAATTGAATAATAAGTTGAGAAATCCACAGCGCTTCTTCAGAGCCTCCACTTCGCGGTCTCATATCTCAGCATTCCCTCTACGCGCACGAATATTTCTCACAGAAGCTATTATGACGCTTAAAAACAGCTAAATCAATTAATGACTTATTTGATCACTTAGTTTCGTGGAACAATGGGCATCTAAACTTAGAGGTCTTCAAAAAGTGGCGAGCGTTCCCTTCAAAATGCAACCTTTGTTAAGGAACATTCTTACTTTGGTAGTAATCATAGTTTTCATAAGCCAAATCGATGCAATAACAACTCTCGTTGGACGTTACGGTAAGTTTAGAGATGTATGAAATTAGAAGATCCTCGCAGCTAAGAACACTACTGAAACGATTAGTTGTAAATAAGACCTGAAAAAATTCAGGCCCGTACGGGATTTGAACCCATGACCTCTGCGATACCGGTGCAGCGCTCTACCAATTGAGCTTGTTAGCTCAAATCCCGTACGGGCCTGAATTTTTTCAGGTCTTATTTACAACTACTCGTTTCAGTAGTGTTCTTAGCTGCGAGGATCTTCTAATTTCATCTCTCCACCGCAGTGCAAATATGTGAAATTTTCATATATCTAAAATCTTCATTTAGAGATGTATTTTCAATTTCACCTAATAATCTATTTGGTTCATTTTTCCCGGCAGATACCGAATTTTGAATCAGTTCTGTGCATCTTTGTCGAAGGATACTAAGGAGTGATTGCCATAGTTTTTTCTTTTCTTGTAGGAAGATTTTTCCCATCTTAAGTATGTGATGTTCAGTACTCGCTCTCTGTGAATGAAAGGCTGATTCAGTTCGAGTAAACTATTGGACCGATGCCAAAAGTTTCTCTCTGAAACGATGCTTAAACTGAACCCAGGGTTTAACAGATTATTAGGAGAGTCATGTTTGCTTTTCTCTTGCAGAGTTTTGAAACATTAGATCTAAATAGCTAGTAATGAAGAAAAATTACTCTCATGAAAACTTCCTTCGAACGGTTTCAACAAGCTCTTGCCATGACGCAATGTGAAAATCATTGAACTCAACTGAAGCTTTGCTCGAGAAAACTTCGCCTCTGAACTGATATTTTTCTAACACGAGAGCAAGAACAAACCGGAGAAACGGATAACGTATGACTTCTCTGATATTGCTTAAATACCGGTTTAAAAATTGACAAACAATATTAGGTCATCAACAGCCAATTTGGGCACTATTACGACATTGCACACGTAATGTAAAAGTTTACGAGACATTTGCGCGCGCTATTGTTCCCTCATATTTCATTTTTTACTCCTTTTTTTTCATGTAAATCACGGGCAAAATATGTTATTCACCAAGCGGGAGGTCCGTATTGGGAAAAACTGAGCCCGCAAGTCTCGGATGCAACCCAAGGCCGCCACAATTGTTATTATGGCCAGTAAAGCGTCGCTCATCATTTCAACATTTTTTTTCCTGTGCAGATGGGGCTAAAAACAATGTCTATCCTATGCTAAATGTCAAAAACGTAGATACCAGTGTAAGCCACCCTTATTCAGAGATGGAATTCGTTGCAAAATTAGTTATGGCCTATTTGTTGATAGCCTTCAGAGCGGGCGTAATTTTGGCGAGCGAGTGCTCGGTATTTTCTCAGCGACAATTATGGCCACCATCTTTGATTTTAATGGCAGCGATAGGCTGAGGAGAGAAAAGTAATTTGTGCCAGGGGGCACAAAAATAAGGAGAGGGGTGTGGGTAGGGGGTAAATATTACTTTTCGCTTTTCCTCCTCCACACCCACACCCACTCCCCCTTCTCCTTCTAGCTGTCTTTATCTCTAAATCAAACATGGCCGGTTGCGTAAACGATCTCGAGCTTCTTAAAAGTTAACTCGCCCTAATAAGACGCCTGCACTGCACGCTAATTTGTTTGCTTCATTTGATACTTGCCAAGCTCCGGATCGGGGAAACGAGGTTTCGATCTCAAGTTGGGTCTAAACGGCAGAAGGGCGGAATGACAGAATAGCGGAAAATTACCCCATATCCTAAAAGACGGAATTGCGGGAAATTAACCCAAATCCTAAACGACGTAACTGTGAATGAAGTATTTTCCTTTGGGTGGGGAATATGACCTGTAAACAGAAAATTTGTATTATGTCAACCAGGTGACAGAAATACGCGGATTTTACGAAGCCATTTACATGAGAGAAACCTTAATTTAGAAAAAAAAAATTTAAGAGAACATCAAACACTCAAAGACGCGATTACGCGAAAAGGGCCATCCAAATAATCTAATTGAAAGAATCCTTACAGAGGTTGATTTTATGGATAGGAAAACAATGCTCCAAGAGGAATACAAAGTGCGACTAACCACATCGCCTTTTGTTACAATATAACCCATCAGTGACCAGCCTTAAAAAGACCTTATCGCACAACTAGCAAATTACTGAGAAGCAACCTAAACTTGAGGAGATTTTTAAAGGGCTTCCAATAGTTTCATGTAAAAGGGGGAAAATCATTTAAAGACATGCTTTAAAAGGTCTGAAGGTCAGTTACCTCGAAAATAGCCTAACCACGAAAACAGCAAAACTCGTGTCAGCCTGTTAACCCACCTAACATCTCGACAGCCACAGAAAATAATCTCAAACAAACCGAGGAAAGATCTCACTCACGTACACGACTAGAATACCGCTATGATATAGCAAAGGAACAGACAATAATGAGTGGGAAGTGTGTACCATTATTCCGTGTTTTAGGATTTGGGATGATTTTCTACCGCTTCGTCTCTTATGATTTGGGTAATTTCCCGCCGTTCCGTCTTTTAGGATTTGAGGTAATTTTCCGCCGTTGCGTCTATTAGGATTTGGGGTAATTTTCTGCCATTCCGTCTTTAAGGATGTAAGGTGATTTTCCGCCGTTCCGTCTTTAGGAATTGGGGTAATTTTCCGTCGTTCCGGCTTTTAGGGTCGCCCCTATCGTGTTGTGCTGATGAAAAGAGTGCAAAGACCTTATGCCCATCTCCTCCCCTCCTTGGATTATAGAAATGGATGGTGAACTCCTGGGGACCGAGGATGCAATTAAGTCACTAAAAGATATCTGCAGAATTCTGCCGTGCAGCACATTATTTTTTAATTCTAAGTAGCGTTAATAATTCGAATCAAATAATCAAGGTTCACTTATTTTGTTAGATCATTTTGTCTTATGTTTTCCTTTTAATTAGGGAGGCTGGCGACATGCTCAACGGCCAAAGACTGTCATAGAAGAGCAGTTTGTATGGAAGGAGAATGCATTTGTACGGGAATGTATGTAGGAAACGGCAGAACTTGCAGAAGTAAGAGACATTCACTTTGAAATAAAGCGTGTATCGAGTATCGTGAAACGTTTGACAGCCGAGTTGGAGTAAACGATTTAATTTCCGAGAGCTTGTAGATCCGTGGTGCTTACCAGAAGGACCAAGGGCGGAATTTGTGTAGGTCTTCAAGCATCGCAAGATTGATTGACAATCTTTTCTCGACATCAGCAGATGATCAGAGATCGAAGTTAAATGATCAATCTAACGAAAAAATTAAAAATGTATCCACTCACAATATGATAAATTCCTTTTTCAGAGTCTAGAAGATTGGTTAGTTGTAAGAAAACGGAATTTTGTGGAGATAAAGCATCGTGTCTGATTGATCCTCTGCCTCCTAAAACTCCTATCTGTAAATGCTGGCTTGGATACAAGTTTAACGACAAACAAGTGTGTGTCGGTGAGTCACCATGTGGGGCTGTAATACTAACATATTGTCTGAGTGGGGGAGGGGAGGGTCGTACGAGAAAATATCTGGCTAAAGGTCAGAATCGAGAGCCAAAATTTTTCTTGTTCAGCCCAACCTTACGCAGTCATTAAGCAAGCATTTTATTATGCGCGACCGTTGCTCCTTCTCCTGTTTGCTGTTCGCGGTGCTTTGTGGCTTTATCCAACCCTGCGGCTAACATACGGAATTTTGTGTAAAGGTTTTCCATGAATTCTACGGCGAATTACAATCTAAAGCCTCTTTTTAATCATTTTTTTGGCGCGCTGAATGAAACGTTTAAAAAGGACTAACCGTCGAAAAAGGACACTTATTTTTTTAAGAGCGATTTTACAAACAAGCAACATTGTCATTTTTCCTATCCTTTACAGAAAAACATTCCTCCTACTAAATAATAATAAACTTTTTAAGGTGTCGTGGTAGGCAGGAAAATATGTAGCTCGAGGTAACGAAGAGCTGAGCGTGCGTAGAAAGAGAGCAAAATATTTTCCCCTCCGGTGCCTCGACGTCTCTGATGAGTATTTCATCATACGATTGCTCGTCTCTCTCTTTCCTCCTTGGGCATCTTCTGTCCCACGAGGTCTTACAGCTTCAGGCCCTGCTAGCGCTACCGTGTACGATCTTCATTCGGGGATTTTTCAAACTCTTAAGACACTGCCATTTGTATTTTCCAATCTTTCAAGTCATTTTCGGCTTTCATAAAGGGCGCAATCTCATCCTTTATTTGGGACAAAGGTTCTTCAGAAATAACATAGATCAATGAATGTCAAAGTTTTACAGTGAATATTACTTGACATGTGAATTACCTGAAAACTTCATATTTTCATGATTCGAACCAGCCGAAACTTGAGCCTTCTATTTTGGTCACTTGGAGTAGTTACAGGGTTGAGGAAGATAATTTAGCGATCTCAACGGGTAAAATCTTGCAGTGCAGAGATTCGTCAAGGATTACGGCTTTAATTCATGTGTTTCAGCGATAAATCAACCATGTAAAGTGGACAGAGATTGCACTCTTCAGGCCAAGTGCGAGCATGGACTATGCATTTGTCAAGGAGGACGAATGGGAGACGGCTACGAATGCAGAGGTAACCATTCAAGGAGACAAAAAAGAGCGATGTATTGATGCTCATCGTCGAGTTTCTGTTGCTCAGTGCTGCATTGCGTAAGGGCGGGCAATCCGAGGGTCTGAGGTTTAATTCCGCACGGGGAATATTTCCTTTGTCTCACTTTTATGACATGATGATGAAACGTCTCTCTCATTTATCAAGATAACGTTCTTCATTTCGAGTCTCAAGCGGAAAAAATGTGAATTCTACATTTTTTAGGTGGCTGGAACTGCTCAGATTATTATTTTGGTTGTAAGAATGCTTGGTGTTACGTTGATCCAGATATGCCAAGAGAGAAACTCTGCAAATGCCTACCGAATCAGGTTCACAAGTTTGCCTCTAACAAACAATGTGTCGGTAAGTTCACTCTTGATTGATATAATTAATTCATATTTGGGCTTTTAGAGATATATGGGGAGGGGTACAGTGCTCTGGGGCCAGAGAATTTAATTTTCGAAAGTCGGGAACCCATCTAAATAAGTTTTGATTAATGTGTATCAATATTTAACACATGAGAAAGTGACATTCCCTTAAATCCAGCTAGAAGGCCGGTTTTCCTTATCTTTTAACAATAAAAAATTCAACAATACATATCTTGTCTAAACTTTCAGTTTGTACAATTTCCCCCCTATAAATAATTGGAGTCTAATGACGCTTTCATCGACTGGTGTTCCTAATTACATATAGTTTTTTTTTATCTTTGATGTACATGAAAAAATTACGCGCGTCTGATTGGCCGGAACGAGTCATTTTTCATGTAACACGAGTGCAAAGTTGTAACACGAGTGCAAAGTTGTAACACAAGTGCAAAGCTGTAACATGAGTGTAAAGCTGTGACACTACTGCAAATTACAAATAGCACGTGCGCTGTCAAAATTTCGTTTGTCTTGACTTCCTGTGATGCTTTTTTCATGTAAATGATTATCAAGTAACAACATGATTTCTCGCGCAATTTTTTTTAAAATAAGCACTTGCAAATTTTCAAGACTACAAATTGCACTTGAGGCTCGTGTAACTTTGTTGTACTTTGAAAAAATTTACTCCTGCTTATATACACCAAATTGCACTCGAAATCGTGTTATTACCTAGGCATGTTTTTCTTGAAATTTGCTTCAGACTGCGTGACTGACAGGCATTGCAAAGGGGCTGAACACTGTGAGGATTATAAGTGCAAGAAACCTGGTAAGGCTGCCGTTTTAACGAATCCAAATTACTTTTAGAATTTTTGAAAGTAGTTGTCTCTTTGAGAGGGGGGAAAGGGGATTACTTTAGTCGATTTTTGCTTGGTACAAGCCGCTGGCCTCTCGGAACCCCCTACTCCTATTCAAGGCTACGGTCACTTTAGGGCAAATGTAATTCTGGCAATTCCAACCCAGTCACTTTCTAGAAAAAAAATCTAAAATGTAGGACCTCATTCTAGTAACTCTACTGAAAATGCAACCCCATTATGATCAAGCCAGTCTTGAAAAAGCGACCCTATCCATCGACATATCCCCATTAGGTTTTTATAATGAAGTCCTCTTAAGCCAAATTTTAGTTTTCATTTAAAAAACTTTAATACATATTTTCTACTGAGTTCGGACTCTAGTCTCTTTTTTCGTAAATGGATTTTTTACAATGCTAAATATCTATAAGCTATTCAAAATTTGTAATGACAGTTTATTGTTCTCTGTCAACCGTTAGTAACAGTCAGCTAAATAACTATTGTTTTCAAATAGATTTACATCGGTGTGATAGATCTTCGGATTGCCATCAACAGGCCGAATGCCGCCGAGGAATGTGTCACTGTACTGGACTGACCGCCGGGAATGGATTAAACTGCACAGGTATGTTAGCGACAATGGAGAAGTTTAGGAGATCAGAACCGTCCCCTGCCATTCAAACTTGTGGGGTTTTAACCTCTTGTCTGTCACTAAAATTGTTGCAATGATGGAATACATACTACTAATCTACTTTAGGTATGTAAATTTACTTTTCCAGAAATATTTCCTGGCCTACTTAAGGCTCTAAAGTTAAAAAAGAATTGTTTGTTTTCTGATTTAAATTTTGGACCCCTTCGTTAGAAAACTCATTTACTAAAACAGGGGCTAGAGTTCAAACTACGAAGAAAATAAATTTTAAACTAGTTAAATGAACCACAACAGTTGGCTCCGAGACTTCCGAGACTTGGTAAAATTCCAAACAAAAGGGTAACAAATTTGCGCCAACAAAACTTAAAGAAAAACCAATTAACCTCAGTTGAAACAAGCAACAAGAGCATGCGGAAAATGTTCACGTCTGTTTTCCAATGTCAGGGTTAGAGTCCTTTGACGTGATTGGCTATTCGTGACTAAAAAAGGGAAGACAAAGGGGAGAGAGAAAGATAAGAATTGTTATTTGAAATTTAAAAACGAAAGAGATTTTTCAAATGAACTATCACTAATTGTGGTCAGAATGCAACTTGAGTCTATTACTTCTTTCATTCAATGTAATATTTTAATTCCATTGTTTTCTATCACAGAGTCTTTACCGTGCCCAGTCACACATGAATGCGATGCCAACTCCGTTTGTATTACACATCCCAAGTATCCTTTCAATCCTTATTGCAGATGCAAAGCCCATTATGAGAAGTCTAATGATGGCGCCTGTGTGGGTAAGATATTTTTTTTTGGAACGATAAGTAGCTGTTGTTAGGCATTCACATTCTTCAATAGTGCTATTCGTATGAGGCCCATTCGCCCTCAACTTAATAAATTTGAAAACATTGTTTTCATTCTGGAACTTCCCTCAACAATTCCATCCTCGTCGTGCCGGATAAATGCAACAATTATTGGTGACAGAAACGCTTGACGTATGCATAATGAAAATAAATAAATCATTTCGCCAAAAATTACAAACAATGATCTCGGAATTTTCGAAAAGCTCATTTTTCGCTCCGAGTTGGTGTCAGTGAACAGTGCTAGTGATGCGCGATGTTGATGCATCTCCAATTTGAGAGTCACTTTAACAAACCCAATGGAAGGGAGGCAGATTACCGCTGGTAGAATGTTATAGGTTTTTGGATTGATTATCAAGGATGTACTTTTGTTTTTCTATGGATCATTATAAGAAATTACCGAGTAAACAATTGGAAAATATATACTCCGGTGGAAAAGTTTGCAAAATAAATGTTGACATACATGTCCAATACACCCGAACCGCTGCGATTCGTATACGGTCATTGACGAATCGACACACCGGAAGTCAAATCGTCTGTTCACATACCGGAAGTGGAGGGTGGTAAGCAATGTCTGAAAATGAGTAGCATGGTATACTGGAAGTCGAATCGTGTGTTAACATACCAAAATTCAAGGGGCGTGACCAATGTGTGAAAATGAGTAGCCTGATGAAAAGAGTAAATGAAAACATGAACCTTTCACGTTCTTAAAGCGTGAAACGGCCGGAAGTCCATTGTCAGAATGGGGTATTCAAAGTTGACGAATCGACACGATTCGCACGTATCGACTAGATTCGTCATTAATAAAGTCGATCCGTCACCGGAATTCGATTCCCAGAAGTAAGCGTTAAATTGGGGTATCGAATGTTTACGAATCGACATGATTCGCACGGGTCGACACAATTTCGTCATTAGCAAAACGATCCGTCTCACCGGAAGTCAAAAGATTTGTCATGTTTGTTTTGAAAACGACAACTTTAGAGACGTGCGACCTGACGGCAACATGTCTGGCTTCAACGAAGATCGTGTTCGTTTATTTCCTCTTTTCACAGTCCTTCATTTTAAAGGAAAGAGCTTTTTTTAAATGTTTTGGTTTTACATCGGTTGTTCATTTTCTAAGTGTCTTGCAAATCGACTTCCGGTATGACGGGTCGACATCAACTATGACGATTCGTTCGATTCGAGTCTAATAGAGTCGATTCGACATCATTTATTCCCCCATTTAGTAGCTACTTGCGGAATATTTTCAAATTGTCTTGCAAATAGACTTCTAGTATGACGGGTGGACTTTAACTTAGACGGGTCGTTCGACTCGAGTCCAATCGAGTCGATTCGACAACAAAAACCCTTGACAAATACTTGTGAAGTACTTCCAGTATGCGTTTTCATCTAATGAGAGTTGGTTTATCCGATTTCCGGTATAGCGAGATGCATTAACCGCGAATCGACTTCCGTTGAAGAATCGTAGCAGTTTCGTGCATTGGACAAACCCCTCAAATTTTCAGAGGCGCATGAGCAGAAAACATTGCAATCAAACAAAAAAAGAAGACCTATTTTAGGGCTACCATTGCGTGTATTTATCTCATCTCCATTGTGTAAATGCAGACATAGACGAATGTTCTTCAAACCCTTGCCCAGCTAAGCACGTCTGTGTAGACAAGATAGGCGCCTTTGAATGTCATTGTAAAAAAGGATACAAGAAGGGAGATGGCGACGAGTGCGTGAGTAAGTACCACCGAAACTTCCAATTCGAGATTTTTCGTAAAAGTTTGAATAATTTAAATCCCTGATCCTGACCAAACAATTTGCTACCCCAAAGGTCTGCTGCTGCACGCAGAGTAGTTTCTCAAATTTTCGATTTGAGAAACTACTCGATCTCCACGCGTTTGTAAAATCGGAGCGAGAATTCTCTAGTATCGGTTTAGTTTACTCAAGAGCCTTCTGCACACACTTTGCTGGAATAGGGCAACACAGTTCCCGTGCGCAACAACTGTGTCAAGCTACGTTTTGCTGTGACCAATTTTCTTGCGTTCTTCTGACTAGCTGATCCCAACGGCATCGCCCAGAATTCAGCGACATATCCGGAACTTTCATTGAGACGCTGGCACTAAATTTAAAAGCTAATTAGAAAAAGATTGTCAAACAATAAAGAAAAAGGGCTGAAAATGTCGAGGAAGACTTACGTTCTATTCGTTTACCATATGGCTTTTAAAGAAGAATGGTTAATTGAACAGTATATCATTCTCTCTTTGCTCTTGCGCTTTCAGAAGAGGTCGCAAACTTGCCTTGAAAATTGATTATGTTAGCATCCTGCTTGTATGAGAAGTCGATCTTAGCGCACTTTCAGGCGTAATTTTTCTTCACTCAATTGCTAGATTTCTCTTTTACCATAGGGTTATTTTTATTTGACATTCTAGAAAGTGTCATAGAAATTTTCAAGGGATTTCAAACTTTGGAAGTAGTCGCAAAACGCGAATTTCGAAAACGTTTGCTCAGCATCGTAGTGTTCTCTCCAAATTTGTCCTTTGGAAACTCCCACGAGAATACAAGTGACCTATTTTAAACTTCCCGCGAGAATATCAATATATGCTAAGCTCCTCCGCAAACAATCGCGCACACGCCGCCTAATTAGTATTGAAATTGAGGTGGTAACTGGACAATGCTTAAAAAACTCTAAAAAGCTTTTAAGATATGATCGCTGCGATCGCTGCAAAAATATTCAGCAATCGGTCTTAGGGTTGAGATGAAAGAAGAAATTTCTGTGTGTTGTGTGGCCGTCTTTTCTTATAGTAGAGTGTATGCAACAACAGCGTCAAGCTACGTTTTGCCGTGACCAATTTTCTTGAGTTCTTCTGACTAGTTGATCTCAAAAGTATTGCGAAGTCGAGCTTTACATTGAAGAAGTCAAGAAAAGCAAAGTTCTTTTTGCTCTTCTCCAGCTTAATAAGCAAATGCATATGATTTAATTTTACAGAAATGAAATGTAAATGCGGTCCCCATGGAAGTAAGTGTGATGATGACGGAGAGTGTTCTTGTTATGATGGATTTGAAAAAAATGGAGAAGGAGTATGTAAAAGTAAGTGATTTCCTTTACTTGCCTTATCATAAAGGTCTTAGGGCTGAGATGAATGAAAAAATTTCTGTGTGCTGCGTGGCCGTCTTTTGTTATAGTAGAATGCTTGCGACAACAGTGTCAAGCTACGTTTTGCTGTGACCAATTTTCTTCTCATGGCTGATTGTTCTGACGTTATTTTGACTGCGCTGGCCCCAACAGTATTGCGACGTCGAGCTTTTCGTTGAAGAGGTCAAGCAAAATTCTTTTTGCTTTTGTCAGCTTAACAAGCAAATGCAATGATTTACTTTTACAGAAATGAAATGTAAATGCGGTCCCCATGGAAGTAAGTGTGATAGTGACGGAGAGTGTTCTTGTTATGACGGATTTGAAAAAAATGGAGAAGGAGTATGTAAAGGTAAGTGATTTCCTTTACTTCCTTTATCATAAAGGTCTTAGGGTTGATATGAACGAAGAAATTTCTGTGTGCTGCGTGGCCATCTTTTGTTATGGTATAGTGCATGCAACAACAGAGTATCTGGTGATTTCGCCAACGAGTGTTCTCGCCAACGTCACGTTCGCCAACGTCTTAGGTCGCTTCGCCAAAGCGAAAAGTCGTTTCGCCAACGTCCTACTGGTCACTTCGCCAATGTATTAGTTATACATTTTTGGAACACATTTGGAAGCCATCGGAGTTTGTTATTCAACAGTTTTAAATTACCGCGATGTTAGTGCTCACACGCCGGCTTTTTCTGGATCTGTCAAAAATATGCAAATTGTTTGGAAGTCAGCCAAGCGAAACTAGCACTAACTTAAAAATGTTCCGACCCAAATATCAGCATTACATCCGAAGCATCAGTAAGCACCCTTTTTACTAAGTTATTACTAAGTTGTTACTAGATATTTGGCGTTGGCGAAGTGACCAGTAGGACGTTGGCGAAGCGACTTATCGCGTTGGCGAAGCGACCAAAGACGTTGGCGAACGTGACGTTGGCGAAATCGCCGCAATTCAACAACAGTGTCAAGCTACGTTTTGCTGTGACCAATTTTCTTGAGTTCTTCTGACTAGCTGATCTCAATAGTATTGCGACGTCGAGCTTTACATTGAAAAGGTCAAGAAAAGCAAAGTTCTTTTGCTCTTTTCCAGCTTAATAAGCAAATGAATGTGATTTACTTTTACAGAAATGAAATGTAAATGTGGTCCCCATGGAAGTAAGTGTGATGATGACGGAGAGTGTTCTTGTTATGACGGATTTGAGAAAAATGGTGAAGGAGTATGTGAAGGTAAGTGATTTCCTTTACTTGCTGTATCATGAAGGTCTTAGGGTTGAGATGAACGAAGACATTCATGTGTGCTGCGTGGCTGTCTTTTGTTATAGTAGAGTGCATGCAACAACAGCGTCAAGCTACGTTCTACTGTAGCCAATTTTCTTCTCATGGCTGATTGTTCTTGCGTTCTTCTGACTAGCTGATCTCAACAGTATTGCGACGTCGAGCTTTACATTGAAGAGGTCAAGAAAAGCAAAGTTCTTCTTGCTCTTCTCCAGCTTAACAAGCAAATACATGTGATTTACCTTTACAGACATGAAATGTAAGTGCGGTCTCCATGGAAGTAAGTGTGATGATGACGGAGAGTGTTTTTGTTATGATGGATTTGAAAAAAATGGAGAAGGAGTATGTGAAGGTAAGTGATTTCCTTTACTTGCTTTATCATAAAGGTCTTAAGGCTGAGATGAATGAAAAAATTTCTGCGTGCTGCGTGGCTCTTTGGTTAACGTAGAGAGCATGCAAAGTTAAATGTCGTGGCTTTCAGAATCTCCATATGAAATTGGTTTGCTCGTTGTTTGGAATAATGGTCGCTGCAAGATTTGTTGTAGTAAGGGGCGAAGAAGTAAATGCATTTTCCGTGCAACAAGAGAACGAGAACACCAGAAAGAAAAACTTTGTATGCTCAGAAGTAATAAATCTTATTCTGTTTGTGCCAAACAGCTTTCAGCTGTTCAAAAGTTAGCTGTGAAAAGAGTCTAAAAATAGCAGTATCTGATGATTTAGGCTCAACAGGCGGTGTTATATGTAAACCTTAATCATAATTTGGGAATCGGATATTTTTTTTGTATGAAAACAGTACTTTAATTACATCCAGCTTTTCAATCTTTACCTTGAATATTTATTATCCATATACTAAGAAGAAATTACATTAGCTACAAATTTTATGTTGAGTGGCAAGAATAACTCACTTGTTCACTGCGCTCCTCGTAAGATATTGTTCTTACCTTATCCAAGGTCTCTCTGCTTTTCATTAACTAAAATTTATGGTCATAGGTGATGTTTATTGGGTTTCTTAATTGTATTAGTCTGTGACTCTTGCAATACAGAAAGAATTTAACACGTCACAAGCATTGATAAGTAACGAAACACTGGCCCTAGTGGAATTGCTTAAGGCTGCTTAATCGAGTAAAAGTGGACATCAATAACACTAGAGGATAAAATTCGTATCCAAGGGCAGGCATGCAATATTCTCCATCTATCTTGAACAGAATGCAAGTACACATTGCACGAAGAATGTACGTACTGTGCACGAGTCCAAAAACGTGCGAACGAGTCAAGAAGAATATATCCAGAACTGAAAGTTCTAGACGTATCTTTTTAATTTGGATGCTTGGACTCTGAACTCTAATTGTGCTGGGGCCCTTACCTTCCTGGTATGAATTTCCATCTGCTCGCCATTTGGAGGATAAATTATGTTAAGATTATTCGACTGAGTCGATGGTATTCTTTGTTATCAGAATGTATTTCAAAGGATGAGAAATATTTGTTTAGTCAAATGGAGAGCGAGGAAAAATATAGCTAACAATATCTGATCATATTATTCATTTTCTATTTTTTTAAGGCCCCGCTGGCCAAGTTGGTTCAGGCCACTCTGTACACGTCACCAGTCACCTGGGCACCCTCGGCCTCGTCCTTACACTGCTTGGGCGCCTGGCCGTTACAGCATGAGGAACCACGCCTACTGCTTGCTTTGCTGCTGCATGTTCATTCTTTTAACTTTTTCCCTTTTGTCTTACAAAAAAATATGTATAAAATTACTGTATTTATAAGAGGTATATACCTATGTATACCTGGTACAGATCAATACGGATGATTCAAGAAAGTTTGAAAAATTTTTTCCACTACGCAGTACAACATGAATTAGAAAACCATTTGGAGGAAAAACTAGAACAGAGCTGAGCAACAGTTTACACTGAATACAGTCAGAACAGAGGCCAGAAAAAACCTGCAGGAAAAACCCCAATAGGGAAAAAAATCGGCAGGAAATTTGGGTAGGATCCATGGCTCATGCTCTGAAAAGCACATCCTATGAAGGCTACACGGCTGGAAGGTCTTTGCCCTTATTTACTAAAATGTATTCCAACAAAGCACGGAAAACTCTAAATAATTTAGGAAACGCAAACAAGCTAAGAAACCTCTGCGAAAATCGAACTGTCACTAATAAATCAAATATATTCTAAAAAATAACGTGAGCAAGACGAGGTGTCGGCCTAGAATGCTTTCCCACGTGATAAGCATCCCTTTTATAGCACTCTATTCTACCCATGCTGCACTTCAACTGCCCCAGTCCCCACTGCTCCCGTGCCGCAGAAATATTTCATTTCCGGCTAATTCGTGTCCGCTCAAACACCGGAAGTTCCATATTTCGGCTCCACTACGCTGTAGAACACGAACTAGAAAAACCATTAGGTTTATTGTGGCTGTATTGGCCGAGCACCGCATATATAACAATACGTTATATAGCAACCTAGAAGAATAAGTATAGGGCTTGACTAAACCCCGAAAAGAAAAGAAACTAAAGTCCTAAAGATTTCGAGACTACAAGACGTGAAGCCATGTTGTCCTTTACGTAACCATCCTTAGCTGCGACACTTTTCCATATGCCTCTGAAAAACTCTATCATTAACCCCGCTGTTGGCTGCCCTCGACGCTCCTCCAGACCGGAAAGAGTGAGTCCCGAATACAGAGGGATTCGACTTTTAGTTAACTGACCTCTGAAGGTTGCATACGAGATATGCTTATCAACTTGAACCAATTTGTAGGACGACTTGGTTTTAACAAGCGGTCGGAAAATAAATTCACTAGAGTCGGAGCTGATATCTAATTTCTTCAAGTACTCTTTGAGTAAGAAAGCCGGGCAAGCATTCTCCTTGGATTAAGCAATAACCGCTTCGTCACCTTGCCTAAGCTGATCAGTCTTGCTTTTGCCTACTTTGATAATCATGAACCCTTCAAAAAAACGAATATGACTCATTCTATTATTAAGAACCTCCTCAGATCTGGAAAAACCCGCATAGGATAACACGCACAAACGCACGTTTCTAACTGCAGAACATTGGACAAATCAGCTCCCTCTACAATTCCTTTGAGGACTTCAACTGATAAAGGCTCTTTCATATTGGGTCTCCCAGCCCCTAAAATTCTCTTAGCAGCTTCCCGAACTCTAGAAACTTCCTGATTATCAGTAGGAGACACCATACCGGCGATCTCGTGGGCCCACTTAATAGCGTAGAAAGCAGTATCGACGGAGCTAAAGGAGCTGGTGGATTCTAATACATGCTGTAAATAAATAGCTACATGAACAGGTTTTACTGGAAGAAAATAACTGCTCAATTTGCTTAAAGCAAAGTCCATCCATTTCTTGAATGCCCGACGATACATGTTTGTGGTGGCCGGAGCCCTTGCTGACAAATCTGCTCGTTTTCAATAAAAGAACTACAAGCGTAATCTGATGCGTCAGAATAGACAAATCTAGCGGGCAGTTGGAAAGGTATCCAGAGGCAACAAAAATTAAGAGAGTCGACGTTGTCTATCCAAAACTTCAATTCATCAAAAGCTTCTTTAGACAACTCAACCTTAGAATTTCATGACTGTTTCTGATTTACAACGGTGTACAGAGCATATGTCATGATTCTGGATATACTTCCAACACAAGGAGTGAGCGAGATGACTTGGCCTACCACAGATGCTACATCTCTAACTTTGAAAATTTTACAGTCATCCTTACGTAAGAGATCAATGCTACTCTTTGGCTTTGAAAACCTTCGCTCGGTAACCGAAATAAGACCTTGATAAGTATCAAAAACAGTGCCGAGCCAGGAAATAACTTGAACAGGCTCCCGAAGGGACTTCTCTTCGTTAATAACAAAGCCGTGCCAAGTCAAATCAGCGCGAACTGTCAAACTGTTGATTTTGGCCGTGATAGAATTGATACCACCCCCTGAGCTGTCATCGAGAAAAATAGCCATGGGAATTCCTTTGCACCTCCATGAAGTAAGAATAGGCTTTAATAATTTGGTGAACAAATACGGTGCGGTTGACAGCCCGACAGGTAAAACTGTGAACTGAAAATACTTAACAACATCATCGCCAAATCTCAGGAGAAAGCTAAGTATTTACGGTGATCATGAAAAATTTCAACGTGATGGTACCCGGACTTCAGGTCGAACTTGAAAAGAAAAAACCCCTCAGATAAAATTTGAAGGGCAACTGATACGTCTTCGCATTAAAAACATACAGATTAACATGTCTCAAATCAAGAATTAATCTCTTCTTCCTGAGAGCTGAATGGAAATGGAAAGTGGATTAACAATATCCGGCTTGCGATCCAGAATATCAACACACTTAGCTCTTAACAGGTCGGAAATAGCCTCAGAAACAAAATGACTATAGGTCACGGCAGAGAGATTGTTAGGAATGACTTTAAGAGGCGAAAGAGTCACGAACAGAATTTTATGACCGTCGCGGTCAACACTTAATATAAACCCTGAAGCGCCCGTAATTTCACCCCTTTGATCGTAGCACAAAGACAAACGACCACGAACCGAAGGGTTGTTATATTGCCCTGAAGTAAATTCATAATTTAACAGCGACCTAATTTTTACTGCCTCATCAAAGTGATCTGAATTTGAAAGATCATCGTCAGAAATGTCACTAGAGCTATTTGAAACAATGGAATTGCCCACACGTGAGGCGTGAGTGGCCCAGTGGTCAGAGCGCTGGACTCTGGGTCGGACGGCCCGGGTTCGAGTCCTGGATGGGGCACTACGTTGTGGCCTTAAGCAAGTCGCTTCACTCACCTTGCTTCGTCTTCTCGGATAAGACGTTAAGCCGGAGGTCCCGTCTCCTGCAGGGTTTGGGGTAGGAGACGTTAATTTCCCACGCACGGGATTAGTGTGTGATGGATGTCCTCCCCTAGGTTGGGTTGGGTGGATTTTAGTGTTGTAATGCGCACTCGATCATATTATCGCATGTTAGACTGCGCAATATAAGAAATAAACATTATTATTATTATTACCTTGGAAATGTTCTGGATCGCCGGCGGCTGGTCATTGACCGGTGGTTGACTTTGCAGTGTAAGGACACTGGTCCATCCAATGTCAAAGTTTATTGCGGGCAAAACAGGAACCCGGTTTGGCTTGTGACGCTCTGGTCTGCACTATGGGAATAGGTTTACCACTACATTGGCTAGAAGCAGCGGCTGCGACCGTCGTTAACGCAGTGGGCTCTCTTCTATTTGTTGGCCTTGACTTCAAACGTCCGCTTTGGTTAGCCTGGGTACGTGCCCTAACCTCTTCTCTAATAATCTTCCTCTCGTCGTCAGAATCCTCCGCAAGATCGTTACCCTTGTATTCGCGAATCAATGACTACCCAAAGTCTGATTTGTCAGCAAGCAGAATATGTTTCTGCCTCTCAATCAATAACTTCTCGCCTTTCTCAAGTGAAGCTTGAACTTTATCAAAATGACGGGCGAAACAGGCATCTTTAGCCTCTTCAATATTTAATTTCCGGCTAATTCGTATCCACTCAAACGCCGGAAATTCCATTTCCTTACACTGTTTTGGGTAGTTTTCATGCACTCAAAATCATTCTATTATAGTGAGAGCGTCTGAAAACAGAAAAAATGGGTAATGGAGTGATTAAGCCTACCCCCTTGACGTTCTCTCTGGTCTCGCTGTCCGGGCGAATTCTAGAAAAGTAAGGGCCTACCTTTCTTTTTTCTGTTTAAAGTAAAGGCAAGGCTTGTGGTGTAGATTATAGGCAGGATCTTCTCTTTAAGTCTCAAATTTGGCGTTAACGAGTACATTAGTTAAAGTTTCACAGTCCTAAGCTCGCATTCCCATCTCACTTTTCTATGATACCGAAAAGAGATCACCAATGTAGTCGCATGTTAACTCGCTGTCTTTTGTACCGCAAGCAAAACTGAGGTCTTCTTCTTCGGACAAGGAATACAATGCTCAACACGGAAGATGTTTCGACGGAAAATGCCACTGTGTTGGAACTCATGTTGGAGACGGCATCCAATGCAGAGGTAAGAGACCAAGAAAATTTAAAAATTACAACTGAGACAATTCACCTGTTCCGTGTGCTTTTTGACTGCTTTGAGTGACTAGCATCCAACCATTAAAAGAAATGGCTGCCACATTGAAAACTGAGAATTATTTGTAAACGATGCGGAAAAATCTAGGTATATGGAGTTCTGAAAGCTTTAAATCTCTTACAATGTTCAGATAGTCACTCGCCATTAGAACAATATGATGTTGTATGATAAACAAGGTAGACGTTATGAGTTTGATAAGAGTGACTTAAAACAATCGCGCACACGCCGCCAAATTAGTATTGAAATTGAGGTGGTAACTAGACAATGCTTAAAAAACTGTAAAAGCTTTTAAGATATGATCGCTGAGATCGCTGCAGAAATATTCAGCAATCGTTACTATCATATGGAAACCACACTCCTATTATTGTCGCAAGATAGACTCTAGTTCTATCTCGACGATCGTCGCACTCACAAGCCGGTTGTCGGAAGCATCGCTCATATTTTTCTCTACCGATTGAAGCGATTTTAACGAAGCAGATTCTTCATGATACTTTTTTTCTAAATTTTTCTTTTTTCTATTTTCTATTTTCATGATACTAATTTTTATAATTCCGATAACATTTTGACCAACGGGAGTCTGTCAGTCCATATAAGAATTCGCTGCAAACGAATTTGCTAAACGCTTTGTTAAGAGCGTGGCTATTGTTAATTATTGCTATTGTTCACTTTATGTCACCTTGGGATTTACTTTACGCATCCAACCGTTTGATTGACAGCAGCTGAAATCTGAAAAGAGACTCATGTATTCCCAAAGCTTTACCTGCTGACCAATCACAACCGACTAGTTCAGGATATGCAAATTATTATGCTGCCCGCTGATTAAATGGGCACTGCAAGTACATGTCGCGAAAGACAATAGCATTCTGGGCGATGAGGCATGCAAAATTCCTACTCCTAGTCTATGCCACTCTTCCCCCCCCTCGGAAAAAAGTGTCAACAATCAAAATTAATTTCAGTCTCTTATGGTGATTGTTTGAACAAATTATCACAAAGTTCAGTGAATTCTTCCCTTTCAGTTTTATTTCTATTTCAGCACCTCTTCATGAATGCAACGAAGACGTAAACTGTGATAAGCGAGCAAAGTGCGATGAAGGATAATGTATATGTCAAGGGAAAATGGAATATACTACAGAGGTAAAAATTCTAACAACTATCGTATTATTAGTAAGGTTTCATTCGTGTAATTCAATAGCGCAATCGTTATTTATACACCCATTATGCGCACTTAAGCCGTGTGTGTACGCACTGAACTGCAGCAGAAGCAATTTCTCCCAACCCTTTGACAACTAAAGAGTGACTAGCATATAATTTCCCCTTACAAAACATCCCTGGATCACATATTAAGGTCACGATAATAAAGGAAATGATCAGCGACAAAAGAAGCTCTTTAATTCTCCTTGCCAGGACCTCAGGAAGTGTATAGAGAACAGTATGGGGAATATACATGCTGATGTGTGAGGGGTTAAAGTTACTAAGTGGAAATGTTAGAAAACAAATGGTCAGATGTGTGTTCATCGAGAAATAGAACACTTGGGAGGTGTGAAGAACACTCAAAAGGCTACGTAATTGCTATGTACTAGGACTCGAGTAACTTTACCGCATCCCTCAACTCTCCAAACATTTTGCGTACCTCATATCTCGATGCACGCACGCTGACGCAACAGCCAATTTTTCGTTTGTACCTAAAGAGTAAATCTTCAAGTGTCCATTTCGTAACCTTAACTTTTAGTTTCCCTTCCATGTTCACCGGACTATCAATGCCGCAATGGCGGAATGTGTGTTGTGTATCCCTTATTTTCCAGCCAACATAAATGCGGTTGTAACAATGGGTTCATCAAAACTAAGAACGGCACATGTACAGGTAGGCTGTGAGATAAGGCATTGAGCCCGAGCGTACAAATTGTAAAGATATCCGACTCTTCACAAGTAACATGTTCTGTTTTTCACACAGAGTGCCTCATCCATAACGACTCTGATCATAATTCGTCAAAGTGCGTCAGGGGGATGTGCAGATGTAAGGACGAGCTAATCAAAGAAGGCAACACTTGTAAACACGATGAGAAATATGACGGTTGACACTAAACATGTCACGCAAGAAACGAACATAAATTTGAATTGATTTAATTTAAAATAAGCTTCATGCATTTTGCAACAAAGTTAATCAATTTTGTAAAAAAAGGAAGAAAACATATGCATTATTATGTATGTTAATTAACGTTACTGTCAACAAAATCTGGTAAACATTTTCAAAATTTGCATATTTGCTATCTAGTCAGAGAAAGCATGCAAGTCTAACTTTATCTCCCCCCCCCCCTCCCCTAAAAAAATTGTAAAATCTTACAAATAATGCGAGATACAGCTTTAAAAATGTCTTAAGGGAACCTGTACTAAAGAGCGTAAGGTGTCATGACCAGAAAGGTTCCCAGCAGAGCCCTGACATTTTGTGTGGGCTTTCATCTGCGCCTTCAATTTGGAAATCTTGCTTTTCATCCTGTGTTGCACTGCACAACAAGAGGGAATTTCTAGGAATTTCATCTTAAATAGAATAGTGGCGAGAGACCCTGGTTCAAAGAAATCGATGAATTTTTGGATTTCATTGCATCCATTGTCAATTGTTTTCGCTATTTTGCAAAATGACCACTCCCAAGGATTTCTAGGGAGGTGTTTGTTACTTGTTATTTAATATTGCACTAAGTGGTTCGTGACGCATTTTATTGGCCAGTGGCATGACCACATTGACACACGCTTAAAGTTGACATGTGAATACAATGAATTTTTTTTTTTTTTTTACGCAAATTATCTCTTCTTAAGCAAGTTTTTAGGGTATCTAGATTTGTTGGATATTCATGAAAATTGGTAGGAATGTTTGTCAGATATTAATGCTCCAAAGTGAGAGGGGCTTTTACCAAATTTGAAATATTTTGTGACGTCCCAGAATGTGACAACAGCTGAAATATTTTCTTTGGTCAGACTTCAGAGTAGATTTTCTCAGGAACCAATAGGAATATTGAAAAATGTAAGCCTCACATACTTTGTTAGCTTAGTATCTGCCAAGTGATACTGTCCAGTTTGTTCGGAGGTCCATTAGGTCAAACAGTAATTCTGTATACTGGTAATTCAGTAAAGCAAACATCTTTAATTTTGTGTCTAAAGACTTGGGCACACCTATTTAAAAAAAACTGTTTAAAAATATGTCCTTTACATAATCTGCATTTTATAAGCTTTACAATGACATATAGTTTTCTACAGTTTCTGTAAAATTGGAGCATGTGGACAATTTTTTCAGAAGAGAACCTCAATTGGCAGTTAAACCTTACGCAGATAAGAGATGTAACTTAATTGAGTGTCAAATTAAATATTTAGTTTTATGCTACACTATGTTTCCAACAAGTACAACTGACTGAATATATGATTTTGGTAAACAATTTTGTTGCCAGGAAAACACATCATTTCTTTATGTGCAGATGTTGATGAGTGTAGTTATAAAGACATTTGCACTATGAATTCAACCTGTACAAACTCCATAGGCAGTAATAGATGTTGTATGCTGCTAAATGAAACTGAGAAGTGTGAGGATGAGTATTGTTTGGAGGTACCAGGGGTGGGTTCCCTTGCGAACTGAATTCCCAGTTTTCTGGGAATTCCTAGGAATTCTCAAAAATTCCCAATTATGCAAATGACCCTTGCAAACCGAATTCCCAGTTTTCTGGGAATTTCTGGGAATTCCTAGGAATTCCTAAAAATTCCTAGGAATTCCTAGGAATTCCTAGGAATTCTCAAAAATTCCCAACTATGCAAATTAACTCTGATTTAAAAAGCTTGGAATTACTGGGAATTTCTGGGAAAGGAAGACTCCAGTTTTGTGAGGACTTGGAATCCCTAGGAATTCCTAGGAATTCTCAGCTTTACAAACTACCTATAATTTAAGAAGTGTGGAACTCTTGGGAATTTCTGGGAATTGACTTTGAGGCAATTTTAATACCCTGAGGTCCACATAAATTCTAAGAAATTCTCAATACCTTGAATGTGAAGATTTTAAGAAAAAGAGTAATTTCAGAGGCTTAAAACTTTGGCTCAATAAAAGGTATGCTATACAAAACTTACCAAGAGATATACATACATGTACATGTTTATAACTCAAAGATCATGAAATTTATTACTCAAACTAAGTTTTAGTAAATCTTTACATTAATATGGATTTTCTCATGAACCAGGTGTCAGTTATGTTAAATGGAAATTGCCAACTTCCACAATAATTAACAATAATTACATTGTTATCTTACTTCCCTAACCTACATTACTGGTTGCCTTTGTTAGAAAACCTTGGAACAGTCAAGCTCAGTTGCCTCAAACGCTGTCAGAGACTTTTTGTTGACAATACTTTTAGTAGAAATTTCATGCCTTAGACAAACAAATTCAACACCTAATTAATCTTTCTTTTTTCATGATTGTTGTTGCTGCTTTTTTTTTCAGTTTTTTGCTCTATTTATGACTAATTGCTGTAATTTGTTTTGCTGTTTTTATTCTTACAAAACATTTTTGTAAGAAAAGGGGAACATTGACTACCTCTGTCTTGTCTGCATGCCAAGTGTTTGCAAAGTGTGTGGATGATCCACAAGTATTGGAACTCTTACAAAAATGTTTTTCCAATACTTGTGGATCATCCACACACTATGCAAACATTTGGCATGCAGACAAGACAGAGGTAGTCAATGTTTTCTTAGAGGAAAAACACCTTTTATATGACGTCTTTAATTTACTTTATTTGAAACTCTGATCTGAAAATATTTGTCAACAAGACTTGTTAGTAGTAAGAAGTACCAACCAAATTTCCTTTCATAACTTAATTTCTTAAATGTCCCAATCACTGGATCTCCCAAAAAAATATTACATCTTTTTATTTTTGGTGCAAATTACAAGTCCTTCTTTATATAAAAATGAAAAGTGATAGTCACACTTCAATAACAACAGCTCTTAAGTTTACTTGTTGTTCTTCTCTGTCTGTCAGCTATCAACAAGATTGTTCTATACTTCGGGCAGTGCATAACTATTTGTAGACCAGAGTTCCAACGCAGCTCTGTAATCGTATATAGCTACTCCTGTCTCTTGTACAAATGTTTCTCCTTTGTAAGACGCACTCTACTCTGTTGTCAATACTGCTTTAAGTTCATTGGAAACGACTGACTGCGGAATCGAGATGGCGGTGTTGGAACGTGTTGCTGAACGCTTGCTACGGTCAAGCTTTGTAGATTTAGGTACTGGTACATTGGGATCATCTATGTATCTCTTATACTTCCGAATGTGGTATCCTTCTTTTATAAATATGAGGGTAAAAGACGATTTGTAGTCGCATTCAAAACTGTGATTAGCTTGTGTTATTTCTCACCTTGGCCATTAACACAACTCAAGTGAGTTTCGAGTCTTTGTTTCCTCGACAACTTTCGGCCACAAATCGTGCATTTGTAATACGATCGATTCTTTTCGATTATTTCTACATAGAGTGAGCTCACATCTTTATATATATCACCAAGCTATCCATCTTCTAGAAGCAGAGAACCGGTCGGAGAAGTCAAATTAAAGTTGGGAGTTACTACATCACGGGCGACGAGCGGGGATAGAAAAAACGACCTAAATATGAGCGGTCAGCGGTGAAATAGCTTTTATACTTCATATAGAGACATATAATTTGTTGTTCCAGAGACAATCATGTTGTAAAGCCGAAATGTTTATTGAAAAGGTCATAGACAGGCCTACACAGACTCCCCTGTGTGGTTTTACGTTTGCAACGCAAAAGCCTTTAATTAAAGCTTCGCTCTGACGAGTATGTCTTTGAGGATTTACCTCTTTTGTATGATATAATCGGAGGCGTTTTGTAAATTGTTTTCAGCAGTGGCTGATTTTGGATGAGGTTCCATTCTTGCATCAGTATTTGTTTTAAATTTTTTAACCCCTGGGTGGTATGCTGTCACAAAAGGCAATATTTTGCCTTTAGTTTTTTTGGTTTGTTTTTTAAGTATCGACTGCCTTGCGGCAAACGAGACCTCAGATAACGTTTTTTCAATTTGGCTTTTTTTTTTCAGAGCTGAAAGATCTTATATGTACACGCTTTCAGAGTGATAATAAACATGTTGAAAAGTACAACAGTGTTATCTCTGAAAAATCAGTCTACAAACTGACCGAGACCTTTCAATATACACACTATTCATCTTGCCACCCGCCAAGTGTTAAGAAAGGCTTTATTAAAGGAGAAGCTATCAGACTTCTAAGAACAAACTCCTCGGAAAGAAATTTCCAGGAGGCCATGTGTAACTTCAAAACACGACTTGAAGCACGTGGTTACCCATCATCGTCAGAGCGAAGCTTTAATTAAAGGCTTTTGCGTCGCAAACGTAAAACCACACAGGGGAGTCTGTGTAGGCCTGTCTATGACCTTTTCAATAATTGTGATTTTTTTCTCGGCTTAAAAGCTAAGTCAGTTGTTCAATTGAATAGGAAGAAAAACATTTCGAACGGAAAACAGCATTATTTGCACGTGTGGATCTTTTGAGAAAAGGTCTCCTAAACGAGTGGTCTTGATTGTAAATATTTAAGGAATGGTAAATACATTAGCCTTAACATGGCTGTTTCTCGAAGCTCAGTGTTTTCCTACTTGCCTTTTTTCCACGTAAATTGGGGGCGATTGAATAGATATAATATGCAGTAAAAGAACGTCAGCTGATAGAAATTTTAAATTTCTCATCTTAAGCTGTGGAAACAAAATTCAAGTGAAAAGGAAGCCAACTGTGATTAATGCTTTGAACAAGTCAAGATACGTTTTTTTCGTCACACAACAAGTTACATAACGTGAATATCATTCTTCTTGATGCCTTTCCCGGTGTCAGCAATGCCTTTCCCGATGCCTCCGTTGGTCAATAGAGCATAAGAAGTATTGTTCCAGTTAAAGCTTGAGGAAAATTGCTTAACTTTTTAAGTAGTGAAGTGTAACTTGGTAACATTTCGGCTTTACAACATGATTGTTTTCTGCAACTACAAAACGTACATTTAATTCTTCTTGGTACCTTTCGGATGCCACCGATGCCTTCATTGTTTATTAAAGCAGTAAAAGATATATGTACAATCAACACTTTTGAATTGCTTAACATTTTATTTAGCGAAGTAAACTGTTTACACTTCGGCTTTACAGCACAATTGTTTCCTGATACTACAAATGATCTGTCTATATATGAAGTATGAAAGTTGTTTCACCGCTGACCACTCGTATTTGGGTCGTTTTTTCTATCCCCGCTCGTCGCCCGTGATGTAGTAACTCCCATTAAAGTTAGGCGCTTCTCTTAACACTGCAATCGGCAAGCCAGCGGATTCACTTTGCTAGCCAATTACAAGTCCTAAAAGATCCACGTGATCATGCCCGTGATCGGAAACAAAGAAGACTCCATTTGGCGCTCGTCTTTGAATGTACTTTGGATCGGTTGATCGCTTTTCTCAACTGTTTTGCTTAATATAACATTTCTAAAGAAAGCTTTTATTGTGGTTCAGTGGGAAAACGAGAATAGCGTGAGTGTTGTAAAAGAAAAGAAAGTCGTTGGCGCCGTGGAGTTAAAAGAAGGGACAACAGTTGACATATTGACTGGTACAAACAAGGGTCGAGTGGCCATCTGTAAAGCTACGATTTTGAAAGTTTGTGGTGAGTAAAAATTGCGATATTCGTTACGTGATCAAAATCTTATAAAAGAATAGATGTAGCGGGTTGAATTAAGCTTACATAACGCTCGGCGCAACTGAAACTAGAATAATTCAGAGAATCGAATCGGTCACTTGCATGCCGCAGTTTCTTAAGCTTATGCTTTACAATGAAATAAACCTATCAGTAAGGTTTCAAGATTCCTCTAGTCACGTTTGGGAACATTCAAGATTCATAATAGGAACTGTTATTAAACAAACCTTAGTCATAAAGAAGCCCTCCTTGGTAAAAACAAAATAATGTATTCAGCCCTTTTTTAGTAAAATCCATGAGAGAGATGTACTAACTCCAATATAAAAGTCACTCTATATAACAGAGATTTCTCAATTTGAGAATCCAATGAATGCCCTTTTCCTCATAGCTATCTTAAAAGCCTGGTCTGAGCTTTAAATATACATATTTTAATATATTATTTTTTTTCAAATTCAGATGTCAAGGAATCCAGATACAAAATGGTCAAGGTTCTTGTTGACAACCTCATTCAAGGCCAACTCATTGTGAGCCCAGGAAAAAAAATACAAACAGTACAAACAGCAGCTAAGTTTGCAGTTTAGGATAACTTCATTCTAATTTATTGTTACAGTTACAACAAGATTTTAATCAAAAAATCAATTTTATTTGTCTTTAATTAGCCCCTTCACTCCCAAGAGTGCTTGGTTTTCAAATATAACTTAAGATATTGTATTTTATGGAAAAGAATCAACAGATTTTATTCACAATTTGTGTCAAACCAAATTTAATGATTGATTAGAACTATTTTATATGAATAGCTGTAATTGAGGATTAATCCGTATGAAGTTTTCAAGAAAAGAAAAATAAATCAAATTCCATCCTAATATTACCACACATTGATGTTAATTTATCAAAAATATTTTACATGTAAGCCTTAATTAAGCTTCTAAATAAATTTCATTGAATACTTGAATTTTAGCTGGGTTTTTTTTAATTTAAAGTATTTATTTTATATCATTAGCCTCAAATTTTTGCTTAAAATTCCCAGTAATTCTTAAACATTCCTAAAAATTCCCAAAAATTCCCAGAAATTCCCAGAAATTCCCAGAAATTCCCAGAAATTCCCAGAAATTCCTAGGAATTTTTTAGATTTACAGCTTTTCAGGGAAAGTCATTGGTTCTCTGAGTTGGAATTCCTAGGAATTCCTAGGAATTCCAAGTCCTGTTGGCTATAAACTTGGAATTTCTGGGAATTTCTGGGAATTTCTAGGAATTTCTAGGTTTTTAGAACCAGAGTTGTTATGGTTGGGAATTCCTAGGAATTCCTAGGAATTCCCAGTCCAAATTTACCGTGAAAATTCACACCTTTATTCCTAGGAATTCCTAGGAATTCCTAGGAAAATCCTAGGAATTCCTAGGAATTCCAAAAGCCACTTCGCAAGGGTTACAAACTCCATAGGCAGTTATAGATGTTGCACGCTGCTGAATGAAACTGAGAAGTGTGAGGATAAGTATTGTTTGGAGGTACCAGGGGTGGGTTACAAACTCCATAGGCAGTTATAGATGTTGTACGCTGCTGAATGAAACTGAGAAGTCTGAGGATAAGTAGTTTTTGGAGGTACCAGGGGTGCGTTAAAAGAAAATTTTTTTTTCGTTACCAGCTCCTTGGGCTTTTCTTATGTTCTAGCTTCTCCAGTTTTCTGCCCTTGAAGCACTAGAAACAACTTGCCACTAAAAATTTCATATTTGACCTTCTAACAGTGAACTGAAAACCACCTCTTGTACTCATTAGCCATCAACCATAGCTTAAATCCAATTTATCATAAGAAATTTTCTATCTATCCAGTTATTCAGTTATTCTAGTAATAAATGTCTACCCAACTTATAAAGAAAAATTTTCTCTTTACACTAATTTTGGAAGGAAATGTATGTTACAGTAGGCTCAGTACAGTTGGCTGTAATTAGACACAAAAAATTGTATAGTCAAAGTTAACTCAGCCAATCATACTTAAAGTCCACTCAACTAAATCCACCAATCACAGATTTGATTACAATAACAGCATAGCAACAACCATTTAATTACCCTTCAAAACTGGGGAACTTCAAAAGCCATTTCAAAAATTTGCGTTTTGCTTAAATTGTCAAAGATTGTGATGGTTTTATTTTGGATATTTTACATAGAAAGTCCCTAATTATTTGTTTTTTTTTATTTTGTTTTGCCTTTTTTTTATTTTGGAAATTGTCAAGGTACACGTAACCATTATAATCAATTGGCGACAGGTCCAATTGGGTCTGTAATCATACTAATGATAAACAAATCCAACTCCTGCTTCGGGTTGTCCAATTTTGTAGTCACCCACATGATTACAAATGAAACTGAACTGACCACTTGGACATTAATAACCATTTCTTGTAATTCAAGGCTAATACTACTTCTGCTGACTCTACCAAACATGACATAAGAAAGATATAAATGTAATTCAACAAACTCTAACAAAATTACTCTGTTCTTTATGCAGGTGCAAATAAACCAAGCCATATGAAAACCAACTCATCCAGGTCTCTCAGCACCACTGGTGGCATGATCCTTTTCATACTAGCCCTTCTGGGTAACTGTGCCTTTGATTAATGTTGCAAGATTTTGGCACCACATCTACTGTTTTCTGCATCTCTTCTTAATTTTCTTCCCTTTCTTCGACAAGTAAGAAAAGAATATAAATTTGTTTCATCAACAGTAACAGATTGTATGCTGTGCTTTACATCTTTAATCCTGTGTTTCACCCCTCTCTTACAGCAGTAAACAGTGACATTCATATACATGGCTATTAAACTAAAAATCAGTTTTGTAAACAAAGTGAATAAACCTGAAAAAAGCACAATTCTCTTAGCAATGGACTTATAGTCAATACTTGGATGGATTCTCTAGCAGTCAGACATCGAAGAGTTGATTAACAGTAATAATAATTCAGCCATGAGGGTGTAATTTGATCTGAAAACAAATGCACAACATAAGAATTCAACAACTGTGCAACAGTTCAGTTCTATTTTAAATCACAAGTTTGATTTTAGAAGAATTCAACTTCATAACACAAAGATCAACTGCCACTTACAGCTGCTACAACCATTTTGAAAAGACACAAATTGATGAAGCAGAGGATTTTGGTCAGTATCTGATGATTATTCCATTGATCCAGAAGCACTGTCTAAAACAAAGTTAAATATTAGCACTTAAGTTTTAAAATTGGGCTAATTGAACTCCAGTTGATCCACTCAGTTTATTTACTACATGACAATTTTTCTCTCTCAAGAAGATGCAAATCTATTATTGTTGTGATTCAATCAAAACAGCAACTGGAATAATTTAAGATTTTGACAGAAGTTAAATGCCTTTCTCATTCAGCTGTTTTGGTGTTTTAATGCTGTTCAACCTTGGCAGTCTGGAAGTAAGAATGGGGCAGCTGTTTTCCTCATATATAATGGTATGCATATCAAATTTCTTTAATCTTTAATCACAGTTCATAACCATACATTGAACAAAAGTACAAAAATGGTTGATAAGACGGTAGTAGGGGGAAACTAAATTCCCATGCTAAGACATACCCTCCAAATTTGGCATGCACCTTTATGTGTCGACCAAAAGTAAATTGTTGCTTGATCAATGTCATAATTCCCTGAGCCATGGGAGATCTACAGTGCAGCTCAAAGATAAAGGGGGCCAAAATATGCGCATTTAAGACTGGCATAGAACAAGTCTAAGACCAGACACAGACTAGTCTATATAGTGCGCACCTACTGTAAGACCCATCTGCCTAATCAGTATGTAAATATGAGCAAGAAGATTGTTTTCTTTTGTGGAATGGTCATTGTTTAATTCAATGGGCATTGTATGTGCAGTAAAAATTGATGGTTAAGCTGCACTGAATGACCATCAATCCTGTTGTGTTTCTTACATCTGTGTTTGTTTATTCACTGATTTGGTACTGTTAACTTAGGTTAATACAGTTTTTGCTTGCCGCCAAATTTCATCAATACTTGAAAGAGAGAAAATGTCTTTTGAAACAGATCATATTGTGCCTGACAATCCAAGACATTGACACTACATGCAAACTCATTTTACTGCCTCCCAAGCTTAAAATTAGATAAAACAAACAAACAAACCTTTCACTTTTAGAAGAATTAAGTACATGTACATGTAGATTTGATCAGCCTATGACAGACAGTTTGAATTACCAAGCTGTTTCCAATAAAGCCAAAGGAATAAATTACTGTGTTCTCATCATGATGCTACTTAAGTCACAACAGCATCTCACAGACACTTTATAGAAAACAAAACTTTGGCAGAAAAAAAACTATTTGGTGTAACTGGTGCATCATGGAAACTTAAAGGAAAATCTTCTCTTTGAAGAGAGAGCAATAAAACTGAAGAACTAATTTTTTAGTTCTTGCTGTGATGTTATGTAGAAGAATGGCATCACACTGATGAATGATAGAAAAACAAACATTTTCCTTACAAGAAAAATCTGATAGTTGAGATCGGTGCAACATGGAAACTTTGAAAACAATCCTTTTATTGTGAAAGGAGAGCATTTTATAGTTTGAATCGGCCTTAGATATTGTAAAACATAATATATATTATTTTCAGTTTTTGCTGTGACACTGCAATGATGTTACAGAAGACTGTAGACTGGCTGGCTGTACGAGTTGCAGCAAGATGTTTACAGCTGATGACTTTTTGCACAGAGAAATGGTCGTTTTGAACTAAAACACCATAAACTTATCCTTCAAAATTTGCGAAGGAATGAAGACACCAAAATGTTTGCATTTAAATATTGACTTCAATCAATTCAGCTCTAAGACTTACAGTACAGATTTCTATTTCATGTTAATTTGAATAGCCCACTGATAATAATATAATCACAAAACAAAAATTCTCAAACAAAACCATGATTCTTTGTTCTTAACCTTTAACTCCCAAGATCTAATTGTTAATTCTTCCCTCTAGCTGCTACATATTTCCTTGTAAATTGGTTACAAGAATTTGGTATTTGATCAAATACGTGACAGGGTGCACACCAGACTCTTTATTTTCTAAATATATCCAAAGAGCTACCATCACTAAGTGTACAACAAGGAACTCCCAGATGCTAAATATTCCTTTGTATAAAACAGCCACAGGACAAAGAACTTTCTACTTCAGAACAGTCGAACTCTGGAACTAATTAGCCTCTACTCTTAAGTTGAAACCGACACTAAAGGACTTCAAACTTTGCCTGAAGAGAAGCCTTTTAACCTCAAACCTTTTTAGAGACTAAATTGCTTTTTTTATTTTTAATCAATATATTTATTTAATTAATTAATCATTTTATCTATTTACTAGTCAAATAGCTCATTAATTTACTAGTAATTAATTGTTTCTTTATTCTGAAAAGCCCATTTGGGACAAATAAAGCATGTGTGTACATGTTCTTACATCCTGTTTGCTAGATAATGCATGGATACTGTAAGGAGAACTTACATGTTAACCACATCGGGCATCAGGTTAACATGTAGTTTGAAAAGTAAACTTAATTTCTTGTTACCAAACAACTCACAAAATTAATCACAAAAAAAAAATTCTCAAACAAAACCGTGATTCTTTGTTTTTAACCCTATAACTCCCAAGATCCCATTGTTAATTCTTCCCTCCAGCAGCTACACATTTCCTTATAAATTGGTTACAGGAATTTGGTATTTGATCAAGATAACAACTTCTACCTGATAAGTTTGAGTGTTCTCACCACCTGTTTCCTAAATAGTGTATGAATACTGTAAGGAGAACTTACATGTTACCCACATCTGACATCAGGTTCACATGCAGTTTAAAAAGTAGAGTTGATTTCTTGTCATCAAACAACTCTTTGATTTGGGGCTTGAATAAAACAGGTTAAAGATATTAATTAAATTTACTCCAGACCCTGCACATTACATTTCCTTCTGACAGATCATTTTTGTCATCTAATCTATAGTTTATTATTGATGAGTTTTATAATGAATCAGTTTAAATAGAGAAACCAAAAGACCAAACCACATTAGGGTTTTTTTTGTGAGCTTCTCAAGTTTTTGCAGATCAGTAACATTTTCTGCTCTCACACAAAAAAGGGTTTGCTACTTTGCTAAGTGTTATTGTTACAGCATTGATATTAAGTTAGTTTTTCATCTTTTAAAATAGGTAATATGATTGGTGTGAAAGACTCTATCCCCCACGGGCTCCATAAGTGTGTGGTTTACAAGTTTTTATGTGTGGGCTGTAATGCTTGCTATGTCGGCAAAACCTCCTGGCATTTATGTTTTGCAAATTTCATTCTTTTACACAACCATCCCTTTTGGTTATGTAAAAGGTCCCTTTCTTTTCTTTATGCGGTGTATTTGTGAAAATTTACGGTGTCCGGTCATTTTGATACAAAGTCATTTCGACACAAAGTCGTTTCAATACAAATAGAAATCAATTCATTACACATGTAAAGTTGATTCAATGCAAACTGAAGGCGTTGCAATACAAGTAAAATCGAGAAAAGTTCAGTTGAAGTGTTTTAGTTTTCGTCTTTGATATTTTCAATCAATTGACATTGTAATACCCAGTTTTCCCATGACTCAATCGAACAAGTTGTATTACTCAGTTTCCCTGCGGCCAAAAAGAGCAAACTTTATTGCATATTTATTTAAATTACTAAAGTACGTTTACATTGATCATGATTTCTGCACATGTGGTGGCTCCTAAAAGAGCCATTTTTAGCGACCTGAAATCGTCCAAGGTGAACGCACTGGAACTGGTCACCGCGCTATCTAACTGTGGCCCTACATGGGTTGACCTTGGGGCAGATGGAACACTGCCAGTCAGTGACTAAGCCTCGCCTTCTCTGTAGGGTGTAGCGGTACCCCTGGCTGTATATCATCTTTGGCCGGCCTCTTTTGGAACTGTTCTCCACGATCTTGTAGGTCACGGCAAAGGAAGACAACGTCTCAGCTGGAGTGGGGTCATGAAGGGAGGATTCTTTGTGATCATTACTGTACTGGTTCTCCACATCAGGCTGGGATTCTTTGGGGTTCTCAGTTTGTGTACTCTTCGCATCAGGGTGGGATTCTTCAGGGTCAATGAAGGTAAGCTCTAGAGCTCCTGATTCCAGGTAGCTGGAAGGATCGGTGTAGGAGTCCGGATGCACACTGCCAGTCAATTTCTTTTCCATGTCAAACAGCTGCCTAGTAAACTTCTTGCGATATACCTATTGAATCAAAGGTCTCTAAGTGTCAGAGTATTAATAGTGTTGAAAACTTACCAGTGTTGCAGATTCTATGATTCCAATGAAAAAATCCATCACATTGAATGGCTTGCTGTTTGGGCCTAAACAGGTTCAGAATGAACATTCTACAGGTCCCAGTGTGTTTTATACACTGATATTAGTTAGTTTAAAATGGTTGGATTCTTCTATTCGCTATTAATGGGGTAAAATTAGCAAGTTTTTTAAAACAATTAGTTTACATGTCTTTTGATAAGATAATTTACAAACCTGCCTACCCACACGCCAGAATGACTGCTATTTCCCCACAGGTCACATAGTATTTGTGTTTCTTGATCTTAGGTGTAATATGTGCTGGAGTTATAGAAAAAGTCTCAAAATCATTTGTATAAATCTCTGTTCTCAATAAATAAACCAAACCAAAACTTAGTCTCGTTTACATGTTCTCATTGCGTAGGAGGCTTTGGCACATGTGTAGGTTCGCAGAGGTATGGGTTTGTTTTATTTACAACGGAGGTTTGTGTTTGCTCTTGTATGGTATTCTGTATCAAAATGATTTGAAGTGACGTGAGTTTGTATCGAATCGACTTTACACTTGTAATGAATTTACTTTGATTTGTATCGAAACAGCTTGTATTGAAACAACTTTGTATTGAAACGACCATGAACCAAATTTACTGTTACATTCACACTGGATACCCAAAAGGAAACATGAATGTTAACCAACAATCTAAGATTTCAGGGCTCAGTTCGCTTTTAATTGAGCAAGGCTTTAAACAACATAAGGACCTTCTTTTGATACATTTCTTTAACCTTGTATGAAAACTCTAAGAATGAGATGCAGTTAATTTTATTGTGAATTAATTCATCAATACATTAAACTTGCTTCATGTTGAAGTTTATCAAAATGAAATATCACGAAGATTACCAACTGTATTCCGTGTCATTTGTTGTCGTTGTCCTTTCTACCGTGATTAAAAAATGTTCAGCGAATTGAAGTCAGAGATGAAAAATTGAGGATGGCTAAGGTTTGCACTGTTTTTATGTGTTAAATTTTTGATCAGCGCCGGTGAAAACTAAGACATGACAATCAACTTGATTTCGGCACAGCTTTCTGAATCTATAATTTGATTTAGTCTTGGACGACTTTGTTCGTTAAAAAAAAAAATTAAATAAAAATAACAACATTAAACAGGAACGAGTCTTATTCCAAAGTCTAACCGTTTCGTTGGTGACTAGTGTGAGTACATTTCATTGGTTCATGGTTAAACAGGAGCTAACGCAAATGTCACGCGAGCAATGTTCTTCTCGAATCAAGCTCATCGTAAACAACTCCATCGTTGGGTTGCTTGGTTTCTACATAGTATCGCCATAACTCCTAATAACTCCGATCAAAATGTATTGCAACTGTAAGAAGGTCGTGCTCAGAAAAGATATACTGTCATAACTGAGAAGAATATTCAGTAAACAACGGGAAAAACGACGACGATTTCCAAATAATCCTTTACAAAATTATGAAGAAAAACGAGTAGTGCTGAAATCTAGTAGCACGAAACGAAATGATAGCGACACAAATCAAAGAAAAATAAATATTTAGCGGGCTTCAAAATTTCATAGATAAATCAGCTGACTCGAGACTAAACTGGGATAGAATAATCTCGAAAGTTTAATCGCCCATGCGGATTTATATTAACAACTTACTTGCCGTATCTATAACCATCCTCAGTTTGCACTTGTTACATAACTCTCATAGAAGATAATTTCGTTGTCCTTAGAGTGGTCTATAAATTAAAACCACTGGTTTACTGTTCCCGCGTGGCTCGGATGAAGTGAACAGATAATGTCCGCCATGTTTGAAAATTCTGTTATATCTTGTACCAATCCTTTGCGCTTGCGCTGTTTAGTGCAGGTTTTTCGTTTCTTAACGTGGGTCTGTGTGGCAACCAGAACTCACTGCTTGAATTTATAATGTATTTTATCATTGTTTTTCCGTGAGGTTTGACCCATGGATTACGTTTCTTTAGAAAATTATTCTCTCATCAATATGTGCTTGCGTCATTCGCAGGTTCTTGACATTTGGTTGATTTCGACTCAGTTGTTGTTTTTTTTCTTCTCGTCATCCATGTTAGTTTGCGCCAGCGTTTTAAGAGAGGATGTCAGCATCCATCGAACAAATTTGAAATATTGTGGCAAGTCGCCCAAAATTCTTTTTATCTTCTACTTTCGTATTTTGTAGCCCAATATGTCCTAATAATTGTGGTGTAGTTTTTTGGTGAAAATATATTTTAGTTTTCGAGAAATGATTTTTTTCGTTCGACCGCTCAAATATACAAATTTTTACCGTGAATATTGTGACGAATTTACTTGACCTCCGGTATTTCTGTCAACATAATCCTTTGTTTTATCATCTAAACTTCATCCCCTGTCATAATTGAAGCTGTCAAAGAAATATTTATTTTTTGGTGAATATTTTTGTCCGACATACTTTTTCTATGTCGAAAAGTAGCATTAAAACAAAGACAGTTTTAACCGATGACCGATACGACAGAATCTACTGAGCTTCTAGCTTTTAAAAGACAAAAGGATGGCTATAAAGTTACTGTAAAAATTTCCTTGTGTATTTGTGTCGTTCTATCGTGAGACAAACTCAAAGTCCGGCAAAAATTACTTGCTAGCGACTATGAAATATACATCTTATACCTATTTTTCGCCACCGTTTACTAGCATAAATCAAGCATAATACTCTTACCTCATTTATTTACGATTTTATGAGCTGTTTCGATGATCAAGTTATGCTCTACCACATTTTAGCCAGATTTAATTTGCAGTTTATAAAACTTCTCCACATCATTAGATCAGTATGACAAGCGTGACACATAAATTCAAAGATGAATCAACCTCCAAATTACCAAGAGATAGGCTGTTTTTTTCCCTCTTTGCATATCTATAAAAATCTTCCAAGAATTACTGTATTCAGAAAACTAAAATGTACAGATCCATCAATGATTCCTTTGCCGGCGGAAGTCAAAGAATGTTCACCAAAGTCAATTCGATTAACAGGCTACATACTGATTTAGCTAATTAATCTGTTGTATAAGCGTTTCATCTTACATGCTAACAAGGAGATTTGCTGACAAAACTTTTTCTCTTCACCGAAAATCACATCAAAATTTATCCTTGCTAAATTTCAAATGTGCTGCACGTATTAGCACCCCCCGAGGAACTTCTATACATAAGAGAGCGAGGATGCGCGCCGGGAATTTCGAAAATGACCCCTATAAAATTATAAAAGGTACCCGAGTCTTATCCGTGTGGGAGTGGCAACAACTGATGTCCACCCCTAAAAAGCACCAATTTAAACACAAAAAATTGAAAAATCCTAAAAATAAAAACTCCTTTATCGATATGCTACGGAGGCTCAAGTCAGATCATTAAAATCGTCCTAGTAATGCTTATTTCAGGTATTTTATTGAGCGAAAAACATCCTAAAAGGTACCGGCTAGATCTCTGGTAGTCCACTAAAGTTTGAGACATCGTAAAAGGTACCAGATCACTGATTTTGACCCCTGAAAGGTACGACAAGCATTCTCACCCATATCCGATCGCCTGATGACTCGTTTCGAATAATTTGACCCTGCTTCCATGTGGCGACCGGGATGAACTCGTTCTTGAACAAAACTCATTCCAATATTATGTAAAAGGCCCCTAACAGTTTTTATTCCCAGAGCATCACGCTTTGCTCTTCCGCCAGAACAATATAAATTTCAATATGCGCTGCTACTGAAACGATTACCGTATTTCTTCACCTATAAGCCGAGCGATTTTTCAGTATTTGACACAAAAGTTTGGGAGATTTTTTCGCAAGAACCGGGCTTCGGCTTATAGCTGAGGGTTTGGAATTCAAAAACAAGTACAAATTTAGTGTTAATGCGAAATAATAACCGTAAATTCCGTGACTGCGCGTGCAGCGCTCTTTACTTGACATGCTTTCAAATTGACGTGACAACAACGTATTTCTGACCACCAATCAGATTCTTTGCTTCCCACGCATTGAAAGACGATCTCACTCGATTCAGCAAAAACTCTTCTCATTTCACGTTACAAATGAAATATTTGGTCTCTTTGCCGTGAAAACCACTCCATCGCTTGCTCGTCTAGTTCGGGACTCTTGGGAGTGAAACGGCTCACTTTTGCACGTCTTGCAGACATCTTAAGAACAAGTCTCTGTAAGAATCAAACATCTTGGGAAATGAAAATTTTCAACCCCCCTTCAAATTTTGCATACAGTTAGGCACTCAGGGGGGATGCACAAAAATGCCCTTTTTAAAGGTCGCAGCACTCTTGTTGCCATGGTAACAACGGCTGCTTGTTCGAGGCCTGGGGGCCCATTTTCATGCAAAAACGTTGCAAAAAGAGAGTGAAATGTTTATTACTCTATCTCAAGCTAAATACAACATTACAAATTGGCACTCGTACAATATATAGTGACATCATTCGTCTTCACTTTGATTCATTCAATTTTCCCTGGGAGTGAATGTGAAGACACCAATAGATTATTCATCTCGGTACAGTTTCGGTCATTTTTGCTGTCGGGTAAAACAGGGAAAACGTTTATCTGAATTTCTCCAAAAGTACACCGATTCTGGAACTGAAACTACCCACCTAGCTGGTTATAATATTGTAGTTTTTAAATATGTAAAAATCTCTGCGGGCCTGCCTCTACTTTTTATTGGAGCAATTCGCGAAAAAAGCTCAAAATCAGATATTGCGTAGTTTGGTGATGTTTGCATCTAATGTTCTCAACAACAAATGTTTCAGAAAAATGAAACATGCACGGCTTTGGAAGAATGTTATCTTATGAGCAATATCCCGAAGAGAAATCTCGCCTCTGGATGTCATCTTTTAAAAAAAATTGATTAAACTTCATGGAGGACTACCCGACGTAACTACAAACATATACCTCAAATCGTGGGCATATCATCCAGATTCCGAGTGCTGCACCTTCTTTCATGGGAATTTGAGCGATCCGAAGTCCTCTGAAGATACACTGTTATACTTGTATGTCACTTGAAACATGTTGAAGTCGGCTAATCTATACGAAACTATCCTCACACCAGTCATTTGCCATAAACATGTACGTTGTAACGACGGCATGACGCTGTATTTCTCCATGTGTAATATATTGCTAGTGAACACGAGGTCAAACAACATGGCCGCTTCAACACAACTTTATTCCGGCAATGTATTCTGGGTACATACTCAGTAACCCTAGAGGGTACTTAATATATTACACCATGAAGTTTCCATCGATCGCTCCAAAGAAGACGAGAAATGGACATTTTTGGATATATCAGCAGATTTCCGCGCATTCTAAGTAAAAAAACAGCCAAAAAGAAGAAAACCTCAATTGAACACCCGTAAACACTGGGAATCTGAGAGCAGAAATCGCAGCTTGTCAGCGGCAGTACTACATGTAAAACCCATTCGCAAAAATGGCAATTTGTACGACGCGAAAATCACCACAAAGTGGAGATTTTGAACTACTCAGAATCCCTGCAGTACAGAAAACGGAACAGGGATTTCATCACAATCAATTTCCAAAATTTAGCTTTTTTCAGGAGTCTTTCACCTGCTCGAACGTTATATTGGCTTTGAGCCTTGAGATTTATTTCCCGTGACAATAAAATGCTCTAGAAAGTGCTTACAAAATTACAAAGGAACTATTTTTGGTGTCGCTTGGACCGAGAAATACAGATTTGAAATAATTAATGCTGTCATTGATGAACCAAAGGGCACAATCTTCTCAAGTTATTGGCTTGATAATCTCCACAGACTAACAATATTGGACCGAACGATCTCCTTCCTGGTGAGCCGGCCACCTCAGGGGAAAATTAAAGGACCTTTGACTTCCTCTCGTGTAAATCACTGGGAGATTGCGTTATATTCATCTTTTTTTAAGCTTGTAAAAGATATCCGGGAAAAAGTATGGAAAATAATGGTGATGAAATCGCTGTCCTTTTTCTGATGGACATGAAGCAATCCGGATTACATATTAACCATGGGGAGTTTCGTTCAAGTGACAAGTTGCGATTTGCATGTGGATAATAAGTTGTTTGAAAGGTGGAATTATGACATTATGATTTCATTAAATCTTTTATTTCGAGCTTTGTTATGATTTTTTCTTTATTAAGACATGGAAGGAAACATTGATTGACTCGATAGCACTGCGGCGGTGATAAGTCCCTCCTCGCATATCGTATGCAAATTTTCTAACAGTTTTCTGACTGTTTTCAGATGATTTGGAATATCTTAATTCCTGTCACAAGGAAATGATAACTGCCCGAATCTGTTCTTTGTGAGGAGATGCCTATGTCGTTCAAATTGCTATTCTTCCAACTGGGTTTTACATGTAGTACTGCCGCTGACAAGTTACGATTTATACTCTCAGATTCTCAGTGTTTACGAGCGTTCAATTAATGTTTTCCTCTTTTTTTTTTTTTTGGTTGTTTTTACTTCAGAAAGCGGAAATCTGCTGACATATAAGAAAAATATCTATTTCCTGTTTTCTTTGGAGCGACCGATGGAAACTTCATGGAGAAATACAGCGTCACGCCATCGTGATAACGTACATGTTTATGACAAATGACCAGTGTGAGGATACTTTCCTGTAGATCAGCCGACTTCAACATGTTTCATGCCTCGAACAAGCAGCCGTTGTTACCATGGCAACAAGAGTGCTGCGACCTTTAAAAAGGGCATTTTTGTGCATTCCCCCTGAGTGCCTAACTGCATGCAAAATTTGAAGGGGGGTTGAAAATTTCCATTTCCCAAGATGTCTGATTCTTACAGAGACTCGTTCTTAAGCTTGCCAGAAAGAACAGTCGCCGGGTCTCGTCTCCAACGTCGCACCATGGACTCGCTAAGTCCATAATCTCAAGCGATTTTCGAGCTGTTTCCTACAGCTTCAGCCTCCGCGACAACTTTTATCCTGATAGCCGTAGTATACGAAGAGCGGCATGCTTTTGGCATGATGAGAAAAATAACAGTGACGAAAGAGATACTCGATTGAAACGTTAGTCAGGTTACAGTAACTGAGAGTATTATTGTGTTTTTACAGTTTCGTAGTAGTATTTACATCTTCACTGACTCGCTTTTTTTTCTTTTTTAGAAAGTAACATGTTGTAATATTGTCAATTCAACATAAACAAAAAGTAACGTATTGTAATATTGTCAATTAACATAAACAAAAATCTTCGCACAGGGTAAATATTCATTTGTGTTGGTATAAATTATTGCGTGACTAGCTTATGATATACATGGGGTAGGGGGAAACACAACGTAAAACCTGGGCTCCTGGCAAAAAGTAATACCCAAGCGTAATCTAATAACCGAAACAGTTTACTGGTCGTATAAAATCAAAATAAACAAGATAAGAGTGTTATTTTTTTGACAAATTGTAGTGATTTATGCCACTAAACGGTGGCGACAAGTAGGCACACCATGTACATTTCATAGTCGCTAGCAAGTAAATTTTGCCGGACTTTGAGTTCATCTCACGATAGAACAACGCAAATACACAAGGAAATTTTAACAGTAACTTTATAGCCATCCTTTTGTCTTTTAAAAGCTAGAAGCTCAATAGATTCTGTCATATCGGTCATTGTTATAACTGTCTTTGTTTTGATGCTACTTTTCTACATAGAAAAAGTATGTCGGACACAAATATTCACCAAAAAATAAATATTTCTTTGCCAGCTTCAGCGCTCTGATTGGCCATAAAACCATTTTACATGAGCGTGTATAAACACGGTTTTCGTTCCTCTTTCATTAGTTATTTAATAAAAGAAATGTAAAATGGATAAACTCGATAAGCTGGAAACCACTCCGCTTCGCGTCGTGGTTTCCTACGCTTATCTCGTGTTCTCCCAACCTCCCGCGTGTATAAATCAGGCTATGTAAACACGGAAACCATTTTACATTTCTTCAACAAAACATGAAAGTAGGAGAGAAAACAAATTTTGGGGACTTGCTGCTGTTTGCTGATGCATGTTGACATTAGCTCTTAAGTTACTTCTCCGCTCAGAGTTTCATTTACATGGATACGACACAGATTGTAGGTTCGTTATCTTTCGTTGGGTCTTTTAGTGACATTTTGTAATTAGATATAGATAGACATTTGTGTCTATTTGTTCGTATCTGTAATCGCATGGGCCCAAGGGCAATTAAGGGTTAATTTCCCGCGTATTTTTTTCAATGTTCACCCAAAATTGCCCGAGTCGCGAAACAATTAAAAAATGTTTGGAAAACTTTGAAAATACAGGTGAAATTAGTCTCAAATTGCCTGAGGGCACTTGCGATTCCTTGTTTATCACAGAAAGGGCAAAATTTTTGAGGGAATTGCATTCGCGCACGCTTACGCTATCCGTGCGATGAATCCCTTTCAATGCCGCTACAAATGTCAAAACAAATGTAAGTGATCAATATATACGATGAACCTTTGTCATTGTTTTCCTCATCTGGTGTGATTAAAGCCATTTTTTACTCGCCTTCTTTCCTCTTATTAATATCATTCAATATATCTTATAAGACGTTTTGGCGTCTTGTATCGCTGAGTATTTTTACGATTTGAGCTGTATTTTGTCGAATCCGCAGGGTAAGTCAAATACAAACAACGATTTTTACAATTATTTATGTTAATGTAATTTTTAGAAGGCGAGAAAAGCGAAGTAAACAAAGAAGCGGTTTTTTGCGTAATGCTCGCGTCGGATTGGCTCATGAGACGTCAGCTTGTCACAAGGTGTCAAAACGATTCAAAGTTGAATTTACTCTGAAATCATGCATATTTAAAAGTAATACAAGTACAAAAGTGTTCGTTTTTCAATGAATAATTAATCGCCAGTAACAAAGCTTTGAATCTACCGGGAGACATACTCTCAAAGACAGGGATGAGCTCTAAGAATATCAAAAATAATTTCCAAAACTAATTTTCATTTTCATCATCCTACTCAATCACATGGCGACGACACTTCGAAGGAATATATCGCTGTCGTTACTTGAGGAGCTAAGGGCTGTGAACTAAGAACAATGGTACAGTTGTTAAATACGGCACCAGAGAAGGCAAGTGAAGCCAACTTGTCAAACAGGCTTTTTTAAAGTACAAAATAACCAACTGTCCAAAAAATCGTACATGATCGCAAGATATTTGTTCTCTACTTTGTGCAATTGAATGATAAGTTGAGATATCCACATCGCTTCTGCAGAGCCTCGACTTCGCGTTCTCGTATCTCAGTTTTCCCTCTACGCGTACGAATATTTCTCACGTGAGCTATTATGACGCTTAAAAACAGTAAAATCAATTAACGGCTCATTTGATCAGTTAGTTTCGTGGTACAATGGGCATCTAAACTTAGAGGTCTTCATAAAGTGCCAAGCGTTCCCTTCAAAATGCAACCTTTGTTAAGGAACATTCTTACTTTGGTAGTAATCATAGTTTTCGTCAGTGAAGGCCAAATCGATGCAGTGAGAAGTCTCGAAGAACTTTACGGTAAGTTTAGAGATGTATTTTCAATTTCACCAAATTATCAATTTGGTCCATTTTTCCCGCCCGATTCCGAATTTTGAATCAGTTCTGTGCATCGTTGTCGAAGGACACTAAGGAGTGATTGCCATAGTTTTTCTTTTCTTGTAGGAAGATTTTTCCCACATTAAGTATGTGATGTTCAGTACTCGTTCTCTGTGAATGAAAGGCTGATTCAGTTCGAGTAAACTATTGGACCGATGACAAAATTTTCTCTCTGAAACAATGCTTCAACTGAGCCCATGGTTTAATAGATTATTAGGAGAGTCATGTTTGCTTTTCTCTTGCAGTGTTTTGTAACATTAGATCGAAATAGCTAGTACTGAATTAAAGAAAAATTATTCTCGTGAAAACTTCCTTCTAACGGTTTCAACGAGCTCTTGCCATGACGTAATGTGAAAATCACTGAACTCAACTGAAGCTTTGCTCGAGAAAACTTCGTCTCCAAACGGATGTTTTTCTAACACGAGAGCAAGAACAAACCAGAGAAACGGATAACGTGTGACTTCTCTGATATTGATCAAATTCCGGTTTAAAAATTGACTAACAATATTAGGTCATCAACAGCCAATTTGGGCACTATTACGACATTGCACACGTAATGTAAAAGTTTACGAGACATTTGCGCGCGCTATTGTTCCCTCATATTTCGTTTTTTACTCTTTTTTTTTTTCATGTAAATCACGGGCAACATATATTAATCACCAAGCGGGAGGTCCGTATTGGGAAAAACTGAGCCCGAAGGTCTCGGATGCTACTAAAGGCCGCCACAATTGTTATCATGGCCAGTAAAGCGTCGCTTATCATTTCAACATCGTTTTTTTCCCTTTAAACAGGAACATGCGACAACGACGAAGGTTGTCTACTAAGTCACAAATGTGTAAACAAGAGATGCCAGTGTAGGGATGGCTTGGTCGGAGATGCATATAGCTGCAAAATTGGTAATGACCTATTTGTTTATAGCCTTCAGAGCGGGCGTAATTTTGGCGAGCGAGTGCTTAATATCCTCTGTGACAAGTATGGCCGCCATCTTTGATTTTAATGGCAGCGGTAGGCTGAGAAGAGAAAATAATTTGTGCCAGGGGGGTGAGTGACGGTCACAAATGAGGAGAGGGTTGTGGGTGGCGGAGTGAATATTACTTTTCGCCTTTTCCAGCCCCCCCCCCCCCTTCCCCTTCTCCATCCTGCTGTCTCTATCTCCAAATCAAACATGGCCGGTTGCATAAACGATCTCGAGTTTCTTAAAAGTTAACGCGCCCAGATAAGACGCCTGCACTGCACGCTAATTTGTTTACTTCATTTGATACTTGCCAAGCTCCAGATCGGAGACACGTGGTTTCGATCTCTAGTTGGGTCTAAACGGCGGAAGGGCGGAATGACAGAATGGCGGAAAATTACCCATATCCTAAAAGACAGAATGGTGGAAAATCACCCCAAATCCTAAACGACGGAACGGTGAATACAGTATTTTCCTTTGGGTGGGGGCTACGACCTGTAAACAGAAAACTTGTATTATGTTAACCAGGCGATAGAGATACACGGATTTTAGGAAGCCATTTACATAAGAGAAACCTCAATTTAAAAAAAAAAATCAATGAAGAGAACATCAGACACTCAAAGACGCGATTACGCTAAAGGGGCTATCCAAATAATCTGACGCTCTGACGCTCGATCGCTCTGACGAAGGGCTAACGCTCGAAACGTCAGCTTCTTACTCTTTACGGTGGCCAATTTCCGTTTTCAACTCAGTTGTTAACACTAAATTACCTGCTATACTCTCCCACCGACCCATCACCACAGTTTCTTTCGAAACTTACCCCTTTACCTAAATAATCTAATTGAAAGAATTCTCACAGAGGTTGATTTCATGGACAGGAAAACAACACTCCAGGAGAAATACAGAGTGCAACTAACCACATTGCCTTTTGTTACACAATATAACCCATCAGTGATCAGCCTTGAAAAAGATTTTATTGAGCAACTGGCAAATTACGGAGAAGCAACCAAAGCTTCAGAAAATTTTTAAAGAGCTTCCGATAGTTTCATGTAAAAGGGGGAAAATCATTTAAAGGCATGCTTTAAAAGGTCTCAAAGGTCTGAAGGTCAGCTACCTCGAAAATAGCCTAACCACGAAAACAGCAAAAGTCGGGTCAGCCTGTTAGCCTAGCAAATACCTCGACAACCACAAAATCATCTCAAACAAACTGAACAGCCAACATAATGTTACACATTACGAGGAAAGATGATTTTTTTAATATTTCATTTCCGCGGAAGTTATCATCATGAGGGGAAAAAAGGACAAAGAAAGATCTCACTCACTTACGTTCACGACCAGAACACCGCTATGATATAGCAAAGGAAAAGACAAGAATGAGTGGGAAGTGTGTACCATTATTCCGTCTTTTAGGATTTGGGATGATTTTCGACCGTTCCGTCTCTTAGGATTTGGGGTAATTTTCTGTCGCTCCGTCTTTTAGGATCTTAGGTAATTTTCCGCCGTTGCGTCCATTGGGATGTGGGGTAATTTTCCGCCGTTCCGTCTTTAGGAATTTGGGTAATTTTCCGCCGTTCCGTCTTTCAGGAATTGGGGTAATTTTCCGCCGTTCCGGCTTTTCGGGCCACCCCTATCGTGTTGTGCTGATGAAAGGAGTACAAAGACCTTATGCCCATCTCCTCCCCTCCTTGGATCAGAAATGGATAGTGAACTCCTGGGGATCGAGGATGCAATTAAGTCACTAAAAGATATCTGCAGAATTCTGCCGTGCAGCACATTATTTTTTAATTCTAAGTAACGTTGATAATTCGAATCAAATAATTAAGGTTCACTTATTTTGTTAGATCATTTTGTCTTATGTTTTCCTTTTAACCAGCGGACCCGCCGTCATGCAAAACGAGCAAAGACTGTCATAAAAAGGCAGCTTGTGTGGAAGGAAAATGCCGTTGTATGGGTTATTTTGTAGGAGACGGCAAACGTTGCTTAGGTAAGGGACATTCATTTTGAAATAGAGTGTGTTTCGATTGAGTATCGTGAAACGTTTAACAACCGTGTTGCAGTAGACGATTTAATTCTCGAGAGCTTGTAGATCTGTGGTGCTGACTAGAAGGACCGAGAGCGGAATTTGTGTAGGTCTTCAAGCATCGCAAGATTGATTGACAATCTTTTCTCGAGGTCAGCAGATGATCAGAGATCGAAATTCCACGATGAACCTAACGAAAAAAATTGAATATGTATCCACTCACAATATGACAATTTTTTTTTTCCAGCTGCAAGAGTTGTGAATTGTAAGACAAAAGATTATTGCGGAGATAAAGGGTCGTGTGTTATTCATCCTCTACGTCCTGAGTTTGCCGTCTGTAAATGCTGGATTGGATACGTGTTTAACGACAAGCAATTATGTGTCGGTGAGTCACCATGTGGGGCTGTAATACTAACATATTGTCTGAGTGAGGGAGGGGAGGGTCGTACGAGAAAATATCTGGCTGAAGGTCCGAATCGAGAGCCAAAACTTTTCTTGTTCATCCCAACCTAACTCAGTCACTAGGCAGTTTATCGCGAGCGACCGTTGTTCCTTCTCCCTCGTCCTGCTTTTTGTTCGCTGTTCGCGGGGCCTCGTGGCTTTTTCCAACCCTGCGGCCAACACACGGAATTTTGTCTCAAGGTTTTCTCTGAATTCTACGGCGAATTACAAACAATCTAAAGCCTCTTTTTTTAATAATTTTTGCGGCGCGCTGAATGAAACGTTTAAAAAGGACTAACCGTCGAAAAAGGACACTGATTTTTAAGAGCGATTTTACAAACAAGCAGCATTGTCATTTTTTCTATAATTACAGAAAAACGTTCTTCCTACTTGAATAAACTTTTAAGGTGTCGTGGCAGGCAGGAAAATATGTAGCTCGAGGTAACTAAGTACTGAGCGTGCGTAGAAATAGAGCAAAATAGTTTCCCCTCTGCTTCGACGTCACTGATGAGTATTTTATACGATTGCCGGTTTCTCTCTTTCCTCCTTTCCTCGCGCATCTTACACCCCGCGAGGTCGTGTAGCTTTCTCAGGCCCTACTGGTGCTACCGTGTACGATCTTCATACGGGAATTTTCCAACTCTTGAGACACTGCCATTTGTATTTTCCAATCTTTTCGAGTCATTTTCGGCTTTCTTGAAGGGCACAATCTTTTTTTTTTAATTTGGGACAAAGCTTCTTCAGAAATAATATAGACTAGTTATAGTTCTCACTAGAGCTGCCCCCGCCCTACAGTACCATTTCCTTTTTTTTTTTTTGAGTTGGGCTTGTTGTTTACAGTTGTGTAGTTATGACCATTTGCGGGAAAAACGTTGATACCTTGCGGCCGTGCAAGCGATCAAATAGAGATTTTTTTTGGTTACGATCAACCGAAAACACCTACATTCTCTCTTCTCCAGTCTTCCTCTATACTAGGACAAATCTCGTGTCAAAGACGCCGATCCTAAAAGTCCTCGCGCGCGTGTCTTTTTACTGGCAGCCCATGACCATTTGCGGGAAAAACGTTGATACCTTGCGGCCGTGCAAGCGATCAAATCGAGATTTTTTCTGGTTATGATCTACCGAAAATACCCACATTCCCTCTTCTCCAGTCTTCCTCTATATTACGCGGGGAGTCCTAAGGTGCCTCCTCGGGTTTTTGGCCCTCTGGGGCCAAAAACCCTGCGGGGGCAATAAATGAACGTCAAAGTTTTACAGTGAATGTTACTTGGCATGCGAATTGCCTGAAAACTTCATATTTTCATGATTCGAACCAGCTGAAACTTGAGCCGTGTGCCTTCAGGAAGTATCAGAAGTTTATGAACCAGAGAGAGTTATAATCCTCTGGAAGTATTCAACGGTCCTTTCCTGTTAACCCTTTCACTCCCAATATCTCCTTAGTAATTCCTCCTACTGTCTGTCATCCAATTCCTGTGATGTTAGTTGCGAGAATGTGTCATGAAAACAACTAATAATCCCATCGTTACCGTTATTTTTCATTATTCTCATCACTTGTCTGTTTGATTTTGTAAGGAAAAATTCTATCTTGGTCACTTGGAGTAGTTACAGGGTTGAGGAAGATAATTTAAAGATCTGAACGGGTAAAATCTTGCAGTGCAGAGATTCGTTAAGGATTATGGCCTTAATTCATTTGTTTCAGCGCCAAATATACCATGTACAGACGACAAAGATTGCTCTTCTAAGGCCAAGTGCGAGCATGGACTATGCGTTTGTCAAGGAAACCGAGTGGGAAACGGCCGCGAATGCAGAGGTAACCAGTCAAGTAGACAAATAAGAGCGACGTACTGATGCTTATCGTCGAGTCTTTGTTGCTCAGTGCTGCATTTCGTCGGGGCGGGTAATCTGAGGGTTTGAGGTTTAATTCCGCACGAAGAATATTTCCTTTGTCTCACTTTTATGACATAACGATAAAACATCCCTCTCATTTATCAAGACAACGTTCTCCATTTCGAGTCTCATGAGAAAAAAAAGTGAATTCTGAATTTTTTAGACGCCAAGGTATGCACAGGGAAATGTAACACAAAGAAAACTAAAGGTATTAAGTGTCTCGTTGATCCAATGATGCCAGGAGAGAAAGTCTGCAAATGCCCACCGAATCAAGTTCACACGGCTGGAAGTACCAGAATATGTGTCCGTAAGTCCACTCTTGATTGACATAATTAATTTATATTTGGGTGTTTAGAAATATATGGGAAGGGGTACAGTACTCTGAGGCCAGAGAATTTAATTTTCGAAAGTCGGGAATCCATTTAAGTAAGTTTTGATCAATGTGTATCAATATTTTATACCTGAGAAAGGGATATTCCCTTAAATCCAGCTAGAAGGCCGGTTTTCCTTTTTTTTTTTTTTTTTTTTTCGCATTTCACATTTTCACATTTTTTTCACATTTCGGAAAATTTAGCGTTGTAAATGGACTATATTTTGTTTCCCAAACTATTCCATATAACGTATTAAGTCAACGGTTTCTCGCGTAACCTAACACCGCGTAACACAACGAGTGACACTTCAAAGAATAAATACATATGTGTCCGAGAATTAATTTTTCGTCTTTCTCGAGATGTGAGCTTGGGACGTCTCTGCTCAAACTCCTTAATTGCAGCCCAGGGTTGTAAGATTGTATGTAAACGCGTTTTATTTTTCGACCACGGTTATAGCGTCCCCCACCTCCATGTAAACAGGCCCAAAAACTCGTCGTCGACCACTTGGGGAGGACGAGTTTTTTCAGGTTGTGTGACCGTGACAGAATTAGTGCGCATGCTCAGTATGCGCGCGAAACTGGTCCTGGTCTTGGTCCTAGTTCTCGGATCTGAAGGTCTCTAATACTTACACTAACAATACCTATGTAAACATTACGCGCTTCTAATAGTTGTAACATGAGTGCAAAGCTGTAACACCAGTTCAAATTACAAATAGCACGCGCGCTGCCAAAATTTCGTCTGTCCTCACTTTCTGTGATGCTTTTTCCATGTTAATCATTATCAAGTAACGACAGATTTCTTGCGCAATTTGATTTAAATAAGCGCTTGTAAATTTTCAGGACTACAGATTGCACTCGCCCGGGCTCGTGTAACTTTGTTGTACTCTGAAAAATTTTACTCCTACTCACATACACCCAATTGCACCCGAAATCATGTTATTACCTGGGCATGTTTTTCTCGAAATTTGTTGCAGCCTGCATGACTGACAAGCAATGTAAAGGGGATGAGCGCTGTGAGGATTTTGAGTGCAAGAAACCTGGTAAGACTACCGTTTTAGCAAATCCAAATTACTTTAGAATTTCTGAAAGTGTTTGTCCGTGTGAGAGGGGGGAAAGGGGATTACTTAAGTCGATTTTAGCTTGCTACAAGCCGCTGGCCTCTCAGAACCCCCTACCCCCATTCTAGCCTATAGTCTTCTTTGGGCAAATTTAATTCTGGCAATTCCAACTCAGTCACTTTCTGTAAATGCATCTACTTTATGGAGCCTTTTTAGAAGGTGGTTCTTAAATGAATTGACAAGTTGTAAACTTACTCATAAAATCCCGAAGAAAAAACCTAAAATTCAACCCTTTTATAATCAATCCAGTCGTGAAAAAGTGACCCTATCCATCGACACATCCCCATTAGGCTATTAAAACGAAGTTTCCCCCCCCCCCTTCCTTCTTTGAGGGAACGACCGCTTGGCTACGTAATGTTCTGTTTGTTTTATAGATACTGATGAAATTCCTACATAAATAAAATTTTTTAACATCACTTTCCGAGACTTCCTGAATGTTCTTCAAGCTCGGAAAAGTATCGATGTGAAAATTTGGAGAAAGTCACCGGTAACAGTACCGTCTTCGCACCTCAAAGCCATTTTGTGAGTGAAATTTCAAAAGAACCGGCGCGCGCCTGAGCAAGAAGCTCTCATGTAATCGGCTAGTCATGCTAGTAACCATAGCGACACCAATATCCTCACACGTGAAAGATAAAAATAGTAGCTTCACTGCGCGCGATGAAGATATGATTTTTTAGCAAAAGTAAAAATCCTGGTATTTCATCAGTATCTATATAATAATGCTAAATATGCTATTCAAAATTTGCAATGGTAGTTTATTGTTCCCTGTCAACCGTTAGTATCAGTCGGCTAAATAACTGTTGTTTTAAAACAGATTTACATCCGTGTGATTCGTCCAAGGACTGCGATAGAAATGCTGAATGCCGCGATAAAAAGTGTCACTGTAGAGAAAAGTACGCCGGGAATGGACGTAATTGCTCAGGTATAGCGACAGTGGGGAAGTGTAGGATATCAGAACCGTCTCCTCCTATTCAAACTTGTGAGGCTTTCACCTCTTGTATGACGCTAAGATTCTTGCAAAGATAAAATACATACTACTTTGGGTATGCAGATTTGCTTGTCTAGAAACATTTCCTGGCCTACTTAAGGCTCTAAAGTTAAAAAAGAATTGTTTGTCTTCTGATTTAAATTTTGGACTCCTTCGTTAGAAAACTCATTTACTAGTTCAAACAACGTAGAAAATAAATTTTAAACTAGTTAAATGAACCACAACAGTTAACTCGAATAAAAATTTCGAGACTTGGTAAAATTGCAAACAAAGTGGTAACAACTTTGCGCGAACAAAAGCTAAAAAAAATCCAACTAAAGTTAAAACAAACAGCAAAAGTACCAGGAAAATGTCCACTTCAGTTTTCTAATGTCAAGGTTAGAGTTCTTTGACGTGATTGGCTATTCGTGACTAAAAAAGGGAAGACGAAGGGGAGAGAAAGATAAAAATTGTTATTTGAAATCTAAAAGCAAAATAAATTTTCTACACCCCCCCCCCCTCCAGCCCCCTTCCTTATCAAAATTTCCTGTGTCCTTCTCTGCAACGAATGATAGTTAATTTTTAAAGCTACATTTTCCAAGGTAAGGATAGGTTGTTTCGCGAGAAGATGTGCACCTTGATAAGTGCACAAAATTGAGCCACTTTTCCATGTTATGAAGATGTTAGGCTAAAAAAAAGTCCATATAATATAGCTTAACATTCGTTTTCGTTTTACTGTTGATCAATCTCCTAGCTAGCCATGCAAACGGTCAATAATTCAGTCAGTCAATCAGTCAGTCATTATTTCAGTCATTCAGTCAGTCAGTTGGTTAATCCATCAGTTAGCCAGACAGTCAGTCATGCAGCTGGTCAGTCAGTTACCCGGTCAGTCAGTGGATCAATCAGTCAGCCAGTCAATCAGTCGGTCATTATTTCATTCATTCAGTTAATAAGATGATTAAACAACTGTCAGCGATTCAGTCGGTTAAGCTGCCAGTTAGGCAGACAGTCAGTTGGTCAGTCGGTCAGATAGCCGGAGTGTGAGTGGGTGAGTCAGTCCGTCCGTGGGTCAGTCAGTCAGTTACCCGGTTAGTCAGTCAGTTTGATAACGAAATAAACTGTCAGTCGTTCAGTCGTTTAATCTGTCAGTTAGCCAGAAAGTCAGTTGGTCAGTCAGTCCGATGGCCTCTGAGTCAGCCGGTGAGCTAATCAGTCAGTCGGTCAATGAGTTACCAGGTCAACAGGTCAATTAGGTAATTAGATAAACTGTCTGCTGCTCACTCGTTTAATCTGTCACTCAGTCGGTCTGTCAGTCAGTCAACCAATCAATAAATCGATCCGTCATTATTTCATTCATTCAGACAATCAGATAGTTAAATAAACTATCGACCGTTCAACAGGTTAATCTGTCTGTGAACCTTAGTCAATCACTGCAGTTAGTCAATAGTCATTCAGTCAGACATCAGGGCAGTTGCTCAGTGACTCAGACTGACCGATAGCAGAGCCAACAGTCAGTCAGCAAGCCGACGAAACTAGAATAATCGATAGAGAACTCCTCTTTCAAAAAACGTGCTTACTTTTTATGGGTCTGCACCATTTGATTTGCGATTTGAAAACGTTGGGTCTTCCTTCTTTTTCGTTTCTTTTCAAATGAACTATCACTAATTATGGTCAGAATGCAACTTGAGTCTGTTACTTCTTTCATACGATGTAATGTTTTAATTCCATTGTTTTCTATCACAGAGTCCTTACCGTGCCCAGTCGCACATGAATGCGATGCCAACTCCGAATGTATTTTACATGACAGGCATCGTTTTAATCCTTATTGCAGATGCAAATTCAATTTTAAGAAGGCTGATAATGGCGCCTGTATAGGTAAGATGTTACATATTTTTGAACGATAAGTAGCTGTTGTTCAGTATTCAAATTCTTCAATAGCGCTATTTATTTGAGGCCCATTCGCCCTGGAATTGATAAATTTGAAAACATTGTTTTCATTTTGAAACTTCCCCCAGCATTTCCATCCACACCGTGCCGGATAAACTTCGCCAAATGCAACAATTATTGGTGACAGAAACGCTTTACATTTGCATAATGGGAATAAATCAATCATTTCGTCAAAAATTAGAAACAGTGATCTCGGCATTTTCGAAAAGCTACATTTTCGGTCCGAGTTGGTGTCAGTGGACGGTGCTGGTGTTGCGCGATGTTGATGAGTCGTCAGTGTGCATCTCCAATTTATGAATCACTGTAACAAATCCAACGTTGAATGTCTTTAGTCTTCTTTTTTTCTGTTTACATAGAAGAGAGGCAGATTACCACTAGTATAGTGTTGTAGATTTTAAGATTGATCATCAAGGATGTACTTTTTTTTTATCTATGGATCATTATTGTCATTTTTTTTCCCAAGAAATTACTGAGTGAACATTTGAAAAATGTGTGCTTTAGTGGAGAAGTTCGCAAAATAGTTGTTGACAATCAATTTTAATAATATGATGGACCAAAGTTAAATTACTTCGGGACTACCTCCTCCCTTGCATGAATTTTTATGTTCTAGTTAGTCAGACATCTCTTCTTCTCGTCTCAGTGCATATTTTTTAGCGCGGGGGTTTCAAATATATTTTCCGAGGTGCATGAGCAGAACACATTGCAATCAAACAAACATAGAAGACTAATTTTTAGGGGCAACATAACGTGTATTTATCTTATCTCCATTGTATAAATGCAGATATAGACGAATGCAAGGATCCAAACGCTTGCCCAGCTAAGCAAAAATGTATAAACACGCCTGGTGCCTATGAATGTCATTGTGAAGAAGGATACGAGAAGGGAGATGGCGACGAGTGCGTGAGTAAGTACCACCGAAACTTCCAATTCGAGATTTTTCGTAAAGGTTTGAATAATTTAAATCCCTGATGCTGACCAGACAGTTTACTGACCCAAAGGTCTGCTGCTGCATACAGAGCAGTTTCTCAAAGAATTTTCGATCTCCACGCGTTTGTAAAATCGGAACGAGAATTCTCTGTTACCAGTTTGGTTTATTCAGGAACCTACCGCACACGCTTTGCTGGAATAGGGCAACGAAGTTCCCATGCGCAACAACAATGTCAAGCTACGTTTTGCTGTGAACAATTTTCTTCTCGTGGCTAGTTGTCCTTGCGTTCATCCGACTTAGCTGACTCTAAGAGTATTGCAACGTCGAGCTTTTCATTGAAGAGGTCAAGAAAAGCAAAGTTCTTTTTGCTCTTCTCCAGTTTAACAATGTGATTTACCTTTATAGAAATGAAATGTAAATGCGGTGCCCATGGATCTAAGTGCGACGAAGACGGAAAGTGTACTTGTAATGAAGGATATGAAAAAAATGGAGAAGGAGTATGTACAGGTAAGTGATTACCTTTACTTGCCTCATCATAAAGGTCTTCGAGTTGAGATAAACGTATAAATTTCTGTGTGCTGCGTGGCTCTTTGGTTAAATTAGAGTGCATGCGAAGTGTCATGGCTTTGAAGAATCTCTTTATGATATTGGTTTGTTCGTTGTTTGGAACAATAGCCGCAGCAAGATTTGTTTAGTAAGGGTGCATTTTCCGTGCAACAAGAGAACGAGAACACCAGAAAGAAAACTTTGTATGCTCAGAAGTTTTTCAAGGAATTTCTATTAAGTTGCGACAGAAGATAAATTTTATTCTGTTTGTGCTAAACAGCCTTCAGCTGTTCAAAAGTTAGCTGTGTAAAGAGTCTGAAAATAGCAGTATCTGATGATTTAGGCTTAACAGGCGCTGTTATATGTAAACCTTAATCATAATTTGGGAATCGGGTATTTTGTTTGTATGAACACAGTATTTTAATTACACCCAGCTTTTCAATCTTTACCTTGAATATCTATTATACTTATAATGAAAAGAAAACTACACGTTACCTCGAAGATATAAATTTTATGTTCGAGTGGCAAGAACAATAACTCACTCGTTCGCTGCGCTCCCTCGTGAGATATTGTTCTTGCTACTCGAACATAAAATTCATATCCATGCGCTACCGTGTAACATCCTCCATTCATCATTTTCTTTTCTGTTATCAAACAAGACATTAACGAGTGTGCCTCTGGGTCAAAGTGTATCGGAAGTATGTAAATCAACCAGGGGGACACTTTTGCTTATGCAAAGCGGGATATGTGAAGGCTGATAAAAGATGCGTCAAAGAACCTCGTAAGAATTTGTTGGCATAATATGAGTGTTCTTGTGTATGATAGCGTCCTCGTGTGACTTGACCTGCTTCCTGATAAGGGATACCTCAATCCTAGGTTTCACTCCTTTTCGTCAACTAAAATTTATGGTCATAGGTGATGCTTATTAGGTTTTTAAACTGTATTAGTCTACGACTCTTGCGATAAATAAAAAATTTGAAACGTCACAAGCACTGATAAGCAACGAAACACATGCATTCGCCTTCGTGGAACTGCTTAGAGCTGGTTAATCAAGTAAAAGTGGACATCAATAACGGTAGGGGATAAAATTCGTATTAAAAGGCAGGCATGCAATATCCTCTATCTATCTTGAACAGAATGCAAGTGCGCATCGCACGAAGAATGCTTCAACGGAAAGTGCAGGTGCAAGACAGGATACAAGAAAAATTCAAAGGGGATGTGTGCTCGAAAACGTAAGTACTGTGCACAAGTCCAAAAACGCGCGAACGGGTCAGGAAGAATATATCGAGAACTGAAAGTTCTAGACGTATCTTTTTAATTTGGATGCTTGGACTCTGAACTCCAATTATGCAGGGGCTCTTACTTTCCTAGTATGAATTTCCATCTGTTCGCCATTTGGAGGATAAATTATGTTGAGATCATTCGATTGAGCCAATGGTGTTCTTTGTTATCAGAATGTATTTCAAAGGGTGAGAAATATGCGTTAACCAGGAGCCCATGGGCTGATGACTTGACAATCTTTGATCAAATTATTCGTTTTCTACTTTTTAAGGCTCTGCTCGCCAAGTTGCTTCAGGCCACTCTGTACACGTCACCAGTCACCTGGGCACCCTCGGCCTCGTCCTTACACTACTTGGGCGCCTGGCCGTTACAGCATGAGGAACCGCGCCTACTGCTTGCTTTGCTGCTGCATGCTCATTCTTTTAACTTTTCTCTTTTTGTCTTACAAAAAATCTGTATAAAATTATTGTATTTGTAAGAGATACTTCTATACGTGGTACAAATCTATACGGATGATTCAAGAAAGTTTGAAAAAATATATTTTTAATTCCTTACACTGATATCTATCCTTTCAAACATAATTTTTCACGTTCAAATAACTGTTTATCTGAACCTCATCAATTGTACTCTTTCACTCGTTGTTTCATCGAGTTTGTTTTGTGTCTCTTCAAAGATTTCTTACTATTTTTTAACACAACCATCAAGTCCTCTTGTTATCCTAAATAATGTGAAGTTACGTTAAATTTTTCCTGATATTTGATGTCAAACATTACCAGAATTGAACTTCTTACCTTGTCAATCAATAAATTTGCTTCGCTTTGCTCGCTTAAAAAAATGTCGTCTTTGATGATGTTTTGTCTGTGTGAATTGATCTCCAGGAAGACGTGAGGGAATATATATCGCACAATCTCAGCTGACTGAAAATCTCCCTCAGAGGATGAAATTGTTAGTCATAATGAAAAGCAACGAGGTCAATAGCTTACTTAAGCTTTTAAACAACGAATAAGGCTACATCCCTTTAAAAAAAATCTCATTTTCGGAGTAGAGCGATTTATTCAGGTTTTCGATTGGGTTATACTAATTTAGGACTGGGGCTCAAAAGAAATAAGTATGTTCCAAAACAATTACACGTGAATAGCGTAAAACGCGCGCGCTGATTGGCTACTCAAACTCCGAATATCGTTTGTTAGTATATGCCACTCAGGTTGTTATTCATCTCTACTTAATAATTGCTAATAAAGAAATTTTCAACTACAAATAGTGCATTTCTAGTGTTCTTATTGGTTTATCGACTCATATCCTGAATCACCTTATAGAAATACATTGCACCAACTGTTGCGGAGCTGAAAAAAGGCTCCGCTAAATATCCAAACTTTTCGCACTCGTCACATACAAGACTGGTTACCGCCAAATCAGCGCTACGCGTCATTTTGGTTATTTACCATCTCATTTTCAACGCGCGCTCATGGAGTAATCAGTTAACTATTCACTTCCGAGTAACACACGTGGGATTTGCACCCAAAAATGTTATAATCGTTGCAGGAATGAATGAGTCCAAATCATCTTTTTGTGCTATATTATCTTACTGCTTTAATGTAACAAAAATAACTATTCACCTTAGTATCGGTGGTTAGCAGTGGATATCTGCTTCGTTGCTCGGTTAATATCCACCTCCAGCCACCTCCACTTCAAAAAATAGGTAAATAGTTGAAAACATAATTATGAACTCGCGGGAACAGTAAGAAAACCAACAAGCTTTTTGGCTCTAAACTTCTTTTGTCTTGTGAACATTCCTGGGGTAGTTTGTTCCTGCTAGGGACTCCGATGTTTCCAGAGAATTAAAAGATTTGTTTTCGCGTTTGGCATACCAAGGTTAGCCGTCTTCAAGATTGTGATTCGACCAGTACGTCAAACTCAAAACGATCTTAATGATCTCAGCAACCCCTTTTTAAAGACTTATCTCTGACATGAGAGTTGACCCAGGTTTTTTCCTCCCGCTTCACATGAAAAGACAGGAATTTCTCTGAGGTTTTGGTATCAATGGTCTGCAATACGCCAACCTCATCAACTATGCGACCTTTCGAAAGTCGTCTTAAACAGACCTGGAATAATCTTGTCCTGGATTTTTTATATCTCAATGCGATTATTCAAGATGTTGAGAGAAATACCACATTCAGAGCAATTTAAAGGTCTTCGGAACTTGATAGCTTTGCAATGTTTATTTGTGTTTGAGTCAACTGAGTAGATGTGCACCCAGTTCAAAGGAAGTAAGTACGCTAGCGCTTTAAGTTTTAAAAATCTCAAAAATATCTTCTCAACTTCAATCTCCTCAGAACAGTTAACTTGGATGCAGTTTTCCTCGCTCACGTCGAGTCATATCTTACCTGAGTCATTGAGACGTACATCATCAGGAAACTACTAAACGACTCAAGTAACCAGTTTCTTTCGTCGCGCTTCACTTAAATGCTGACATAGACCTCTGGAAATTGACTGACCGACTGACCTTCCCTCTAGAATTCTATCTTTGTCAAAACAGATTCTTTCTTTGGTGATGATCACAATTATCTGTGTCAAAGCTGCAAATTGTAAGTTTTCTTGACTTCTTTTTTAAATATCTTTTCTTTGGAAGTGCTTTGAGTATTTTGAGGGTTTTTTGAATTCCTCACTAGTTCTGAGCATCGTTGTTGAGCAATGTTATGTTAGAAGTCGGGGGCTCGGAAAACGACGCTTTTCAGCTTGCATGATGATCCAAGAAAGTTTGAAAAAATTATATTTTTAGTTCCTTACACTGATATCTACCCTTTTCAAACAATTTTTTCGCATTAAAATAACTTTTCATCTGAACTTCATCAATTTACTTTTTCACTAGTTGTTTCATCAAGTTTGTTTCGTGATTCTTCAAAGATTGGCCTGCCTTAAACTTGTCACTCAGTTCAACTTATCCTTACAAAGTACATATCCCAAACGGGTGATTAACATGCAATAGAGATATTTCGCTGAGCCAAGTTATGTTCTTTAGATAGTATAGTTATAATCAAAATAACTACTTCTATGGTATGGTACGTTGCTCACCTACAATAACTGCTACATCTGTCATGTCTAACCTACTAACTAAATGAACAAGAGCAGTAGGTCTAACAAACACCAGGTCTATCCTCAAAAATGTGTCCAGAATAAGGAAAGTATCAAGGCAGGTTTGTAAATCACCATCCACAGCCACTGTGTATTCTGGCAGGCCTAAAGCAATAAACAACCAGCAGCCTTCCATCCGCTTCACCATGGAGACAGAGAGAGACAACAAACTCGCCTTCCTAGACACCGCAGTTTTAAGAGAACCTGATGGTCGCCTCACCACCAGCGTATACAGGAAGCCCACGCACACCGATCAATACTTAGCGTATGATTCACATCACCCTCAATCAGTAAAACGGGGTATTGTTAAGTGCCTTTACGAGCGCGCCAAACGTCTCGTAACAAAACCTTCCGTCATTTCCGAGGAGAAAAAACATCTGTCATCCGTTCTGGTTTCTAATGGTTATCCTTTTTCTTTCTTGCAGAAACTTACCAAGACCGGAAAACCAAACAACAGTGCCGAACTCGCCAACGAGTTCAAAGCTACTGCGGTTTTACCTTATGTCAAAGGTCTGTCCGAACAGCGCTGCCGCTGCCTACAACAACAAGGCGTACGCGCTGTTTTCAAGTCGGAGACTACGCTAAGATCTCAGTTAGTACGACCAAAAGACGCTGTCGCCCCGGCTAAACAAGATGGTGTAGTTTACAGGATTCCCTGTGAATGCGGCAAGGTGTACATCGGCAAGACTGGAAGACCTATGCAAGACAGAATTAAGGAGCACGATCGAGACATTCGACACGCCCGTACCGAGACCTCCACCGTTTCAGAGCATGCCCACAACACCGAACACAAGCCACCCTAAAACGAAGTAAAGTTTATTGATCGTGACCCTTATTACTACACGCGCAAGGTCAAAGAGGCAATTCATATAAGACTTCACCCTAACAACATCAACAGGGATAGTGGAATAGAAATTCCAGAAGCGTGGATGCCCACGATCAAAAAGCACAACAACAGGAGAGCCATGTGACAGCGGACCGCCGAGGGAGCACATCACTGAGTGAACAGAAAGGATCGAAATGCACCAATCAGAGCTGTTGAAAAAACAACTAATCACAGCAGGGCATCATGCTTTAAAAGGTCACACATGACCAGTCGACCTCATCGCCTGAAGAAGACTAGCAGTATGCAGTCGAAACGTCGCGATCTACATCACACGTGACTACATCGTGAGACAAACGAAAAACTTAGCTTTTATTTTTATTTTAAGGTGGTTTAATTTTAAGGAAAAGAAAATCAATTGTTTCTAACTTTGTTCTCAGAGAAAAAAATTAAATTACATAAATAACGAGATATGTAAAGCTCTCCGCTTTTGGCCAATAGAAGAGGTATATTGAGCACTACAACACTAAACGTCACTTGATACCCTGTCTCACCGAACCCCAGTCACTTACATAACATAAGAGGCAAATCACCATGGATGTTTATTGTACATACCATTAGAATCATCATATACATAAGCTTCACAAAGTCTCAAATTATTGGTTTCTCAGAGTCTAATGTAGAGATATCTAGCAGTGATAGTTCTACCGTAGTGTACATGCCAGCCTTTGTGATCAGAAATATTTGCCTCTGTGAAATTTCTACAAAGGTAATTAAGGAAATCCTGACCACACACATAAAAGTTATCTTCCAGGTAAGGACCCTGAATAAAATTTAAAAAGTTCTTCTGTAGGATAATAGAAAGAACAAAGTGAAAGTGTAAACAAACAATTGATCCAACAAAACTCACCAGCATAGATAAGAAAATGATTAGCCTGTGAATCACAGCAACGACTCCTAAGCTGAATGAAGACATGAGCAACATAAACTACCTCCTCTAAGTCTAGTCGCCACCAAGCATTAGCTTGGCTGGTGGTAGAACTACAGCTTTAGCCACTTGAAAACAGTGGGTTAGGGTTACCATCCACTGCTCTTGACAAACTGCATCACCTAACGTGCTAAACTGAGTAGTTAGTTAACCCTCAGATAATTTGATGCCACCCGCAGCAAATTTTCACAATCATGGTATCAGAACAAATTACATAACAACTGCCTCATTAAACTGCCTCAATAACACTGCAGAAAGACAAAGGTTATCACTATGCAAATTTAAAGAGCTGGCTAACCCTTGCAAACATCTAAAATGTCATCATTTAAGACTGCCATGAAAGTCCCTCTAGAAGATAAAAAGCCTTTTCTGCATTTGCAAATATAGTAAAATGTAGGAAACTTGTCATTCATATATTCTCTTGTGCATTCTGAATTTGGAGGACAGACAGTCTGCAGTTTGCATGCATCTGAAAAACATAAAAGAAATCAAAACAGAAAATTGGAAAGATAAAATAGCAAAAATAATTAAACAAATAATAGACCACTCAACATTTAGGTGTTACAACCTGTATCAATGGTTTGACTGGCAAACAGACAAATGATTGAGGAAAACAAACCAATCTACTAAATTAAGACTTCACATTGTGCAAAATGTTTTAGATGGGAAGTCTTAATTTAATGTAAGTCTATCTGAATTATCATATCAAAACTTTAAAATCTGTTCCTATCATGCTCTTCACATATAAAGGATATTGAACCCTCTATATGGGGTGAGAGTAGAGCATACAGGTATATTGGGGATGAGGGGGCAAATGTCAGAGCTTAAAAAAAGTAAGATAATTGGAGAAATTGTGAGTTTTGTGTGGGTTTATATGCAGAAAACTGAGTTCCACTATTGGTAGGAATATGGTGACAAGAAAACAGCGGTGTTAGATGTCAAAGGGATCTTCATGAACATGTAGATTCTAAAATTGTCTACAGCTACCCACTCAGAACTTGATGTCTGGTCATAAAATAACAGGCCTTCATTCCCAAAGCTGCATGGAAGTTTTTTTCAGATCGGCAGTCAAATTGTATAACATTGAAGTCATTGATGAAAACAGAATTGTATGGGGTTGCTCAGGTGATAAAATTAATTTGTGCACTGTAATTGGTTGAGAATTTAATGTTACAGCTCCTTAAATTACGCAGCAAAAGGTGATAATGATAATTAAACATTAATTTTCAAAACGTGTGTTGCACGAGTTCTTGGTGTAGAAACTCACATAAGAATAAAAATTCTTCATCAATGATAGAACACTACACAAGTAGGGGAGGAATGGAATATTTTACAAAAGAAAACTGGATACATGCTATTGCATTTACTTGGATAAACTTCAACTTCACAGAAAGACATTTCGCACTGAGTCTTGGGAATGGATCGAAACAAAGAGATTTCTACCAAAGGGCTGTTGGTTACAGCGGATTGTTACTCGTCCCCTAGACAGATAGGTTTAATTTTACATACATACTTTATTAGTATTCCCCAGGGGGCTTTCAATACCAAACAGCAAAGAACATTATAATAAAAAATGAATAAAATTATAAAAAGCGGTCAATTAAACTAATTCTCTAGCACGTGCGTTTTCAACTTTATTTTGAATGATGCTAAAGATAACTGTTTAATGTCTTTATCTAAATTGTTCCAAATGTTGACTGCTCTATGGAGGAAACGTCACTGGCCTGACTTTGTCTTGAAGGAATATCAAGGGGTTCTCTGTTTCTTGTGTTATGATAGTGAATAGACTTGCGTCTTCGGAGAGACTCACACAAGTATGTGGGGGCTAGGCCCTTCATGCACCTAGACAGTGTCTCTGTAGTGGAGATGCTCATTTACCGGTAGCCATTTGATCTTGCGTAACGCAGGTCCTATGCGCTCAGATTTCTTGGTTTTTGTGATGATTCTGCACGCGAAATTCTGAACAACTTGAAGCTTCTTGATGTTTGTGCATGGCAGTTGTGTTTGACCAAACTGTAGAGCAATGGAACAATTTGCTTAGGACTAAAGTGGAGATAATCGTGCGTAGAGTGTCCCTATCAAAACTGTTCTTTACCCTGTTTATTTGACAAAGTTTGGTCATGCACGATGAGATAAGTTGATGGATGTGTTGATCATAGATTAAGTTGTTATCTAGAATTATTTCGAGATCCTTGGCACTGGAGACAGGTGTGATCTCTTTCCCCAGGAAAGAGATCGCGATTTCGTTAGGAAGCCTACGCTGTAGTTGTTGTGTCCCGACCATAAAGAACTTTGTCTTTTCAGGGTTGATTAATAGTAGATTTTTACAGCACCAGGCAGCCACTCGTCTTAAATCTTCTTTAAGAACACGTTCTGCAGATTCGGCATCTTTGACTGGAAAGGATAAGAAGATCTTAGAGTCGTCTACGTACGACTCGAGATTGCATACTTGTGGAGTGAGAGGAAGATCACTGATATAAATACAAACGAAAGTGGTGACAGTATGGCGCCCTGTGGTACGCCATGGGTGATAGGGGGAAGGGTTTAAATGTAGATGTGCCAATACGGACCACCTGTGTTCTGTTGGTCAGGTAACTCTCAAACCATTTCACGGTTTTGTCTCAGCTTCTGTAATAATATAAAATGGCTAATACTGTCAAAAGCTTTTGATAGATTTAATAGCATCCGGGCTGACAGTCCCTTATTGTCCATAGCATCAAATAAGAAGTCGCTGATCGTAATACTAAGAGTCTCTGTAGAATGGTGTTTACGATTTTCTTTGAAGCAACGGTAAGCATCGAAAGGGGGCGATTACTTGATGGCTCCTCGTGATCACCGTCTTTCAGTAGTGGTATGACCTCAGACGCTCTCCAGGAGTTTGGAAATGTAGAAGTTGCGAAAGAACAGTTGATGATGTCTGTCAACGGACCAAGAATAACGGGAAGGCAGTCTTTGATGATGCGCATGCTGACTTTGTCGGGGCCTGGAGACTTATTAGAAGGCATAGATGATACAATACGTTCGACCTGCGTACAGGTAACAAAGGTGAAATTAAATAGTTCCTTGAATGAATTTCTGGTCGTTGGTGGTGAAATTAGGCATGTATCTGAAATATTGATGTTGTTGTCTATGGCCAACTGTGCCGCAGATTGAGCAGTGTTTCTCCCACCAGAGGAGAAAATTGGTTGAAGTCGTTAGCAACTAGCTTAGTGTCTCCTATAGACCGGAGTTTCTTTTTCTTTGGATGGAATACAACTATTGATTATTTTCCACAGAGGTTATCTTTGTGTGATTGGACCCCTGTGCGGATGTGGTCACACTCGGCATTCTTAAGAACTTGTTTTACAGATCTCCGGGCTTCTTTGTACGCCTTCCAGGCGTCTACATTTCGGCTTTGTCGGTAACAATGAAAAAGCTGATCTCTAAAGGTCATCTGATCCTCAATTTCAGTTGTTACGTAAGGGCAGGGACGAATGCGAATTCTGATCGACTTAATTGGTGCATGAGCGTCCAGTGTGGAAAGAAAAGTGTCATTAAACGTTGCGAGTCACACTTGGTTGCTAGGTCTGCAGTAAACAGATCGGGGTTATAATGCTTGTAACTCCTTGTTGAGAGATAACATGGTGGAGGTTTAGGGAGTTTCAGCTGTAACTCCATATATACAGGTAAGTGATCACTAATAGGAATGTTTAAAACGCCACGCGCGTGGACGAGGTCAGGAGATGAGACTAAAGTGACATCAATCAGAGATTCGCCGGTGTCTGTTATCCTTGTTGGTGTTGTAATTATCTGCTTCAGGTTAGTCTCACAGAAAAAGTTAGACAAAGCTCTGCTCTCTAGGCTCTTCTTTAAGACGTTACAGTTAAGGTCTCCTAAGACTGCAATGGGCTTGTTCATGGTAAGTGCCAGAATGTGACTCGGTTTCAGCAACTCTTCAAAACAGGACAGCGAACAATCAGGCGGTCTGTAGGATATGCAAATCACGACTGATCGCAATTTCCTGTATTGCAGTTTTAGCTAAAACTGATGGAAATAATTATCAGATATTTGGGAAACTATGATTTCCTTCAGTATAGTGACTGTAATGTCTTCGCGAATATAAGCACAGACTCCCCCGCCGCGTTTACGTAACCGATCGTCAAACAAAAAGATTCCAGCTATATCTCAGGCATCTGCAGTTTAGTAACTTTTACAGTCAAAGACTACAGAAGACTGTATTTTCAAGCTAGGTTGAAAACTGTCTACCTCAGCTATAGGAGCTATTATGCCTCAGAGACATACAAATTTTATTGAGATTCTCTCTTACTCGCTGTCGCTAACTTGTTACTTGGCAGAACACGTGTAGATTTTCCTCTAGTACAAAAATCACTGAGACACGAAGTGGACCTCAATTTTAGAATTGCATTCCCTTTATCTTTCTCTGGCTCACCCAACCATAGCCTTATTTGTTGTCAATGCTCCTCTCAAACTGCTCTTGTCAAAACTGGCCAAAAATCACCTAGAAGCAAAGAAGGAATTGTAATTGGGGTGAAGCTTGTACAGAGTAAATGTTTCTTAATTCAATCCAGGTAGGAATGTTAAACATTGCCACACCTTAGAGTGTCATTTTGTTATATTTCATATTGACTGAGTATGCACTAAATCTTAGGATGTTGTGGAAGCTATCATAGTGAGTTGGTGTGGTTACAGTAAATTTGTGAGACTATTCCAACAAAATTAAGATAAGATGCAAACGTTTCTACCTTAAACTTTCGTAAACAACTCTCTATAACTGTGAGCTAAGTGAGCTAAATCCACCAATCACAAATTTGATTACATTAACAGCATAGCAACAACCATTTCATTAACCTTCAAAACTTGGGAACTTCAAAAGCCAATTTAAAACTTTGCGTTTTGCTTAAATTGTCAAAGATTGTGATGGTTATATTTTGGATGTTTTAGATGGAAAGCCCCTAATTATTTGTTTTGTTTTGTATTTTTGTAAATTTTCAAGGTACACGTAACCATTATAATCAATTGGTGACAGGTCCAATTGGGTCTGTAATCATACTTATGATTAACAAATCCAACTCCTGCTTCGGGTTGTCCAATTTTGTAGTCACTCACGTTATTACAAATGAAACTGAACTGACCACTTGGACTTTAATTACCATTTCTTGTAATTCAAGGCTAATACTACTTCTGCTGACTCTGCCAAACACGACGTAAGAGAGATATAAATGTAATTCAACAAACTCTAACAAAATTATTCTGTTCTTCATACAGGTGCAAATCAACCTAGCCATATAAAAACCTACTCATCCAGGTCTTCAAGCGCCACTGGCAGCATGATCCTTTTCATACTAGCCCTCCTGGGTAACTGTGCCTTTGATCAATGCAAAAATGGCACCACATCTCCTGTTCTCAAAATCTACCCTGCTCTTCTCTTTTTTTTAACAAGTAAGAAAATAATATATATTTGGACTGTCTTCATTTCATCAACAGTAATGGAATATGTGTTGTGCAATACTTCTTTAATCCTGTGTTTCACCCTTCTCTTACAGCAGTAAATAGTGACATTCATATACATAGCTGTTAAATTCAAAATCAGTTTGTAAACAGTGAATAAACCTGAAAAAGCACATGATTCTCTTAGCAATAGACTTAGTCAATACTTGGATTCTCTTGCAAATGTAGAGGAGTTCATTAACTGTAATAATAAATGGTAATTGAGCCATGGAGGTGTAATTTGATCTGAAAACAAACAAAGCGCAAACCAGCGAAAAAAAAACCAAAACAGTGTATATCGAGTAAAACTAAGTCCACATGCCAAAATTCAACTACTTCTGAACACTTTAAAAAATGGCCGAAAAATCAAGGGGTCGTTCTTGCTCTGAGCCTTTCAATTTTCCTTCTTCAAAACTAAAAAAAGCTAAGAGACTTCTCTGATGTTAAAACCCAGAGGTAAGCAAACGTCTACATAGGTATTAAAGAATGGCAGAACAGTTTATTTTTAGTTGACAGTGGTCTTCTTTCTTGACTTTGCCTCCAGACAAGTTATTTTATTTCTGAGTGCAATCTTTAGAACAATATCAGAAGGCAGGTCTGGAAACTTCTTTGCACTCTCTAACTGGTTATCTTGTGAAAAGAGTGCTCAGTTTGGTGTGACTGCAAGTTCATTAAAAGGCTGCAGTAACACCAAAACCCTTTTAATGACTTTTGTTTTTCTTGGTAATACAAAGTGAATAGATGGTGTTCAATGGGGTGTGTATAAATAATTGAAATAAATGCTAGTCTGTCAGAATCTCTACTGTAAGGACCCTAAATTTCACTCAATCTGTGATGATATATAGTTTTGTTGTTGTAATAATTAGAAAAGCATATTACTCTTACATGATGTCTTTCAGCAAAAACCCTTGACACTTTTCCTGGTCTGAGGGCATCACTCTTCTGAAGTCTTCCTCTTCTTCTTGTACCACATGTTCTTTCCTTTGGACTTCCTTTTCTAAAGTCTAAGATCTGAAAGACAAGGAATGGATCATATAAAGGCTTATTTGCATAGAGTTACTGTCACAAACTAAAGGACTCAAAATACAAACCAAATTTATTTCAAAACCTATGCAGACATTCATTTTTCTGCTTGATGCAAAAACAGTACTGCAGATCAGTCTGGTTGATTGACCTTTGTGTCTCAAATAACATATTAAAAAATATATAGATATTTTTACAAGGATGCTGGTTTCATTTGGCAGTTTTGGAATTATTGACCTCCCTTCAACTGACAACAATTTGCTAAGGTGTAGAAAGCAAACAATTTTCTTTACCAAAATTTTCCTCATCATACTCCTTGTCATCTTTATCCTCCTCCTCCTCCTCCCCCCCCTGGAGGGCCCTTGCACCATGTGACGCATTTCTTGAAATACTTCCTCTTGTTCTCTCCTTTCTTGTAAGTTTGGTTCTTGTACCACACGTTCTTTCCTTTGTATATTCCTTCTCCCTTCTCTCAAGTTCACCCCTCTTTCTCTCAAGTTCCTTCTCTTTTCCTTCAGTATCTCTCCTGAGCTTGTCAACAATGACTATGGACCTATTCAACTGTGACATCTGCCCAAGGACGTTCAAATCTCTTTCATCTAGTGCCTTTTTCTTTGGATTTTTTTCCATTTTTTTCTCTTCTTTCTCCTTTACAGTTTTCAACTTGTCTTCCTGGGTTTGATCATTGGAAACAGAAGGGCCTTTCCTCTTATTTTTCTCCCCTGCTTGTTTGTCTTTCTTCTCCTTTCTGGCTGATCCTGATGATCCACCTTGTTTCTTGGCTGTTAAATGTATGACATTTTTTGTCTTTATCAGCTGGTCTTTATCTTCTGTTAGGAGAGAAGAAACACCCAGCTAAATAACCAAGCCCTTGGTTCTACTTAATAACAGTCTTTTAAAAGGTACAATACAAGTTATTACATTTTAATAACAAGTCTTGATTCAATTATCTACTCAGTAACATTCAAAACAGGACCCCCTTTTCAATCCAACACCTTAGTATCTAATTGTGGATTATAGAGACCCTGACAAACCCTTCACCCAGGAAAAAACAATGCAATGTTTAAGGTCTTGGAGCATATATCTAGCCTGAAATTAGGGCACATTTTAGCAACAACCATAAATTCTTCCTTGCGTGCATGGTCACATGCAAAGTCCTATGTGTTATGCAAGTGGTCTTAAGTCTATGCTTACCTTTGCACCTATTTAAAGGTGGCAGGATCAGCTTTCACTAATTGTCTTTACCCCTGATATTTCACTTACCCTTATAGAAAGTGTGTGTGAAGTTCCCTAGAAAACGCTTGTATGGTTTCTTATTACCTTAACCGAAGTAAAAGCTGTGCAAACTTACCACTTTCACTGAGCACCACACAGGGGTAATATCTCTTGTCCACATACATAGCTTTGGTCGTACCATCATCTTCCCTTTAAATTTTGCTATCAGTCACAATGGACTCTACACTATCCTCAATAAACTGAACCAGGAAATACTCTGAAAATGGAGAACAATGTTACAGTTAACTCAGCCATTAGGTCAAAAGGGAAATTATCTTATAATTCGATTCCTTCAAGGGGAATTCTCCTTGTGGACCATTCATTACCCAATGACCACAAGGAGGTGTTGATGTTAACAATTATTTTCAGTGAGATTTAAAAACGTTTTCACGCAAATAGATCAACTTAAATTAAGCACTTAACTTCCTTCAGCTGGCAGTTCGGGTTTTTTTTCTCTTCATACATTGTAGCTGAAAGTACTAAAACATGGAACGACCTAAACCACCTAAAACCACCTACAACCACCTCAAAAATTTCAACAACGACCTACAACCACCTCAAAAACATCTACAGCCACTCGCAAACTAACTAAAACCATCTAAGACAAGGCATAAATGTCATAAATAAGACGAAACGACAACATGTCACATACATGAAATACAAGAATCGAACAAAACCTCCACCATCCCCCAAAATCTTACTCTCCCTGGTCCCATGTATAATCAACTATCTCACGAAATGAAATGCGAGAAGAGTATGTCAATTTTATTTTTTATTACCTCAATAGTAAAAGACCTCTCGCATTTCATTTCGTGAGATGGTTGATTATAGATGGGACCAGGAGGTGAAGGTTTCATTCGATTCTCGTATTTCATGTATGTGACATGTTGTTTTGCCTTATTTAATACATTTATGCTTTGTTTTAGATGGGTTTAGACAGTTTGCGAGTGGCTGTAGATGATTTGAGGTGGTTGTAGATGGTTGTAGGTGGTTGTAGGTGGCTGTAGGTGGTTGTTAAGATTGTTGTAGGTGGTTGTAAGTGGTTGTAGGTGGTTGTAAATGGTTGTAGATAGTTGAAGATGGTTGAAGATGGTTGTAGGTGGTTGTAGGTGGTTGTAGATAGTTGTAGGTGGTTGTAAATGGTTGTAGGTAGGTTGTAGGTGGTTTTAGATGGTTGTAGGTGGTTGTAGATGGTTGTGGATTGTTGTAGGTGGTTGTAGATGGTTGTAGGTGGTTTTAGGTCGTTCCATGTTTTAGTACTTACCACTGATACTCTGATCAAGATGAATTGCAACTGTAAGAAGGTCGTGCTCAGAAGAGATGTACTGTCATAATTGAGAAGAATGTTCAATAAACAAGGGGAAAAACGACGACGATTTCCAAATTATCCTTTACAAAATTATGAAGAAAAACGAGTAGTGCTGAAATCTAGGAGCACGGAACGAAATGGCAGCGACACAAATCAAAGAAAAATAAATATTTAGTGGGCTTCAAACTTTCATAGATGAATCAGCAGACTCAAGACTAAACTGGAATGGAATAATTTCAAAGTTTGATCGCCCATGCGGATTTATATTACCCACTTACTTGCCTAATCTATAATTATCCTCTATTTTCGCTTGTAACATAACTCTCCTAGAAGATAATTTCGTTGTCCTTAGAGTGGTCTTTAAAACCACTGGATAACTGTTCCCGCGTGGCTCGGACAAAATGAGCAGATAATGTCCATTATACAGTAAATGGTTTGAACCCGGGGGTAACATGTAATAGTGTAGTTTGAGCGTCCGGATGAGTGTAGTCCTGAGAAGGACTGTTGTCGGTAGTGGTGACTGACGTTTCGACAACCTGAGCGGAAGTCATCATCGGAGTCAACTTCCGCTCAGGTTGTCGAAACGTCAGTCACGACTACCGACAACATTCCTTCTCAGGACTATACTCATCCGGACGCTCAAACTACACTATTAAATGTCCACTATGTTTAAAAATTCTGCTATGTCTCGTACCAATCTTCTGCGCTTGCGCTCTTTAGTGCAGGTTTTCCGTTTTTTAGGGTGGCCTGCGTGGCAACCACAATTTCCGTAAATCACCTCACTGCTTGAATTTATACATATCAAACTTATCTCCCACTAAGGCGGCGATGGCGGCAGTGAGAGTTAAGAGGGAGATCATAGCACCAGAACGATACCCGGAAGAAGTCTTTTCATCGAAGCTTTGCCGAAAAAAGACAAGAGTAAAAACAACCGACCGTAAACTATATCCTGTGGTTGTAACAGACGTGGACAAGGTCGGAAAGCGAGTTAAGATCCATTACGTTGGCTACAGTGAACGCTACGACGAGTGGCGGGCATGTGAATCTGAAGACAACAATCTTTTCCAGCGGATGGAACTTCTTTCCAGTCCGTCTTCTTCTTCGCTTAACGATCGCATGGAATTGATTCACGGGGAGCTATATCGTGAAATAAAAAGGAAGCTATATTCTGGCAGGAAGGATGATCCGTCCACTCGTGTTGAAGTTCGAATTGATCAAGATGTATTTAATGGAGGACTGGCATTGGCGGGAAAAGCAAAGACAGAGCGTGGCAAGGTCGTGCACAGTATTGATTCTAATCAGACATTAAACCATTTGCTTGGACTCAAATGGGATGAACGTATTTTTAACGAAAATGGTGACTTTGCATTTGTTATTGAAGGAACTGTGCGTTTCTGGTTGGCTAGAAGGAATCCCATTCAAGAATTCAAGGTAATAGGGGGAAAGTACATCAAATCTGAAATAGAGGACAACTTTTATTTAGCATTTACATTTGTTAGAGGAGATGGAAACAGGCATAATTATTCTACGAGGAACTGACTTGTTTTTATCCATAATCTCACTTTATAGTTTATATATTTTTTTAATCATTCTGCAGATAACAATATAAACAATGTCATAATTAATTAATATAAACTGTATTGATACTAAGGGAAAGTGTTATGAGTACCAAATTGTGAGTAAAGTAGGCTTCAGTTTTTATTCTGGCCCTGGATAGTCCCGAAATGTTTTCATCTTCTGCTTCACTGCAACGAAATTATTTTTCCATTATTTTACATCTCATGAAACTTGTTTTAAAACGCCGTTTTTGTGGAATCATGGAGGTTGTGATTTTGTTTTCTGTAATCTATAAATAAACAACAGCCTCAAATTGTAACTTTGCAATGTGATACATCTAGGTAACCAGAGAATCAATGTTTCTCTACCATTTAAAATGTATCTCTATGAAGCACCAGAACAACATTTTGGGACCCATTTACCTTCACACTTAACAAGGTGTGCACAACAGGTACGGTGATCACAATGTTTACATTGCTTGGTGCAGGTCTTGATTGTATGACCTGGACTGGAACAGTTACTGCATTTGTAATTCTGTTTCACCCTCTCATACCCAGCTGCTTCCAAAAATTGAATTCTGTATTTCTTTAAGAGAAGCTGTCGCAAAGCAGAAATTCCTCTGTGTTTAGAGGATCTAAAGTAATTCTTAGAAGCTACATCATTATATTTCTCCATACCCTGCTGATTAAAATATGCAATGTTTTTATACAACTTTAAAAACTCAGGAACATAAAAACATAGGGCATGCATATATGGTGTGATGTCTTTGGCTTGGTATAGAGACAAGAAAATCTTAAACCACCCCTCAATTTTTTCTTTAAGGTGATCAATTGACTGATCTGTTGGAAAATCAAGTTTTAAATCACCAATGATGTCCATGAACCCACCCCATAGTAACTGAAGCTTTTCTGAATTGTTGTAACCAGGCAAAAGAGAAGAGAACTGAATATTTTGCATGACCTTTAGTTTTTCAGGACCCGTGAGATCTCTATAGTCCAGTTTTTTTGTGTCTTTGTTTATTCTCCACTCAAAAGAAATGCCAAGGGTTTTGAGAAACGTTTCATATGCTGCCATATGTTTAAATTTATCTCGAGAAAAACCATTGTGAAATGTTGTTATCTTCTCACAAGCATCCTTTCTCCTTAATTCCCTGATTAAAAGTTCTGTTAAATTATCTGATATGCGGAGAAATAAATATAAGGTATCAATAATGACATGATCAAATGGTATGAAATTAAATAATGGAGTTGCTTTGCAATTAAACTTTTTTGATTTGGCAAAGCTTGAAATTTCCTCCAGTGATCTGGCACCCTGAGCACTGTTAGAAAGTGACCATACCCTTTGGATGTCATGTCTCTGGTTGTGAGGGCATTTGCACCAGATACAGGCGTAGTCTTGGCTAGCAGCCCCCAACCCACAGACACATGCCAGGAACTTCCAATCCCCACCGAGAAAGTATTCAATATTATAGGTTTTACCCTCAACTGTTACCTTATTTAATTTCGACATTTCTTGTGTTAAATCAGACAGACTTTCCTTCAAATTGTCATAGTTTTCACTTGTCTTGAGTATAGCCAGAACATAATTGCCCTTCTCACTCATTGCAGCCTCTTTCTCATTTAAAATTGTATATGTTACATTTACTAGCTTAAGTCTTTTTCCAATGTTTGTGCCATCTCCACTTATCTTCACCCCAATGGTATCTCCTTCTAAATCTCCCTTCCTTTGTAAGTTGGCAATTTGTTCCTCGAGGCTTTCTTTGAAGCTGATTTGCACCCCTTCTGCTTGACCAGGGGTATCTCTTATTTTCCATTGCTGGTTTAATTCATTTATCTTTCGAGTTGTCTTGTAAGTATTTGGTATTGTTTTAGATCTCAATGCCATTTCATGCCATGCATCATTGGAAATATTAAATTTGTCCTTGATGTAAATCCAGTAGTTGATGTCATCAGCCTGGGTGTCAGTTCTTTCATTTCCCTCAGAGTCCGATTGTTGCATTTGTTCCTCATCGATTAAGTTAAAAGTGTCATACTGTTCTGTGTCAGTGTTAAACACTTTAACTTTGGTGGCCATAAAATTGTACAATCCAAGGAAAGTAAGAGTGGCCTGACATTCCTCTTTCATTTTATTTTTAATCCTGTTTTGGTGCTGCTTTGAATACTCAGCGAATGACTTTTTTTCAGGGCCTCTAATTCCTTTCTTGTTCTTCTTCTCAACTTTTTTAACAAGACTTTGAAACCTTTTTTTCAGATAATTGCAGCTCCTCTCTGTGTCGCCGAGTTTTTTCTCGAGTTTCTGTCGCTTAGTTGTTTCATTCGCCAAAGATTCTTCCAGTGTTCGTTTCTTCCCTCGTAAATCCTGATTCTCCTTTTCGATAACGTATTTGTCAAGTTCGTGATAAAATATCTTCACCTCATAAGTTTGGTCACGCCATTTGTTTATGATTCTTTTGACACCGAAACCTCCACTTTTCTTCTTGACTCTTTTGAGTTCGGCACACAGAGACCCAATCTTTTTTCGAACGACATTTATTATTCTGTTGTTCACAACAACACCGCGAATGCCTGTTTCTTGAAAGATCTTCTCCACGATTGCAGCGAAGGCAGACTCGCCACTACCCTCTTCATTCTCTTTGGCAATTGCGTAGAGGAAATGGCTGAAAGTTGGATAAAAACAACTGGGATAAGATATATGCGAGACTATTAGCAATGAAAATTTAATTCATTAGTTGGTGTCCGGAAAAAATGGAGACAGTTAATTTTTAAGTTCTTATTAATAACTTACTTGTTGATACTGCATGTTAAGAAAGGTGGCGGATGGCCCGCAAATCCATTATTTTGATCTTCCGATCCATCTCCCACAGCCTTCACGGATCCGCAGAAAGCGAATAATAGGAACACCAGAAGTCCTCCAACTTTAACGGAGATTTGACCCATCCAAAATACTCGAAAACAAGCCAAATTATATACCAAAATAAAGGAAATTTTTCGATCTGTTCGAATTTGGCGGTAAAATTGAGATCCGAGCATGCGTAGAAGAGTACGGACCCATTGTTTTCACACCGGCGTGAAATGGCCTTTGATCGTCTTTAAATATTGCGCAAACTTGATTTGAAAACTTGGATTTTGGCCCATTAAATCTTAAGATTTTGGTATTTGAAAACGTCTCAAACAATAGCTTTAATATTCATTTTTTTTAATTCGTTGGTAAAACTGATCGCCGTTAAAATGTTTTTGAGTAATCTTGTAAAATGTTTCAAATCTTAGGCGTTCTTGAGTCAGACATTGGTGGGGGCGTGATCGCCGGAACTTGATATAAGCTTTTGTTAACACTGAGTTTGATATCTATATTGTATTAGAGTTTTTTCGTGAGGTTACCCATAGACTACGTTTCTGTAGAGAATTATTCTCTCATCAAAATGTGTTTGCGTCATTCGCAAGTTCTTGACATTTAGTTGATTTTGACTCAGTTGTTGTTTTTTTCTTCTCGTTATCCATGTTAGTTTGTGCCAGCGTTTAAGGTGGCTCTATACAGTATTTTACAAGGCTTTAAATATTACATATGCATAAATAATTTCTCCCTAGGCAAATGTTTATCACATAGCACTCGGTAGAAGGTCAGAAATAAAACCTACAGCCTTAGACTATGTAAGGAAGACTCTTCCACTTTTTTCCCCACCACGGCAAAAGTATACCTAAGTGTTGTAATACTTATGGAAATGCGTTTTAAATTGTTGTTTCTCCCGCTGCTTTGAAGTCTTCAACGATCTTGGCTAAAATACGGGTTGCTTTTGTCACTATATACAGCACAAACACTAATTGACCTGATAATTGTTAGCCATCTAGAGAAAATCACTTTGGCTGGTGTGTCCCACTAGGGAATATCTGATCACAGTTTTGTGTATGCAAATTTGCGAATGAGAAAGGAAATGAGCCCCCTGAGGATTAAGACCACAAATAATTACAGAACCTTCAACCAGCGGAAATTTAGAAACGACATCGAAAGCGCTCCTTGGAGTGTATGCGAGATTTTCGACGATATTGATGGTCATGTCTGGGCATGGCAACACCTCTATCAGAGAATAGTATCTGACCATATCTCAACCAGACAAGTGAGAAAGAGGAAAAACCAACTTCCATGGATAACCAACAAAATAAAGAAAGAACAAAACAAACGTTATCGTCTTCTGAAACTCTACAAGGTCAACAATGATGCGCATACTTGGACCCTGTATAAAGCTGTTCGAAATCGTGTCAAAAGGCTGATACGTGATGCAGAAATCTCTTATTGGAGAGGGCAATTCATAGAATCTAAGAACAGTAAAAATTTCTGGCGAATTGTAAGGAAAACTCAGGGAAAAAACCCGAGAAAGCCAATACCTCCAGTACAAGATAGCGATGGGAAAATTTTGATGAATGACTACGACAAAGCTGAGGAAATGAATAATTACTTTGTAAACATTGGCACAAAGCTTGCTAAAAAGTTTCACCACGATTCCGGTGCATCACTTAACCAGCCATTAGCATCTGTTAACCCTGGAACTGCTGTGCTCGACCAGGTAGCCTTTTCTGAAGCACAAATTAAGCTGAAATTAACTCATATCAAACAGAAAACAGGTGGTCCTGATAAAATAACGTCGCGCGATATGGCCGTGGCTTCTGACTTACTTTTTGAAGGTCTCTTTAGCATCTTTAAAAATAGTGTTCAATGTGGCATTTTCCCCAATATCTGGAAGACTGGAGAGGTTGTCCCGGAACACAAGAAAGGGATTACATCAGACTGTGCAAACTACCGATCGTTGACAATGCTTAATCTGAACAGCAAAATTCTGAAGGACATTGTCTGCGATTCCTTAGACTCTCACCTTGGAGCTAATGATCTATTTCACCCAAATCCACTTGCTTATGGGTTGAAATCGACTATAAACTGAACTGGAAACCCCACGTAAAAGCACTGCACACTAAGTTTGGAGGAAAGCTAAAATTCTTGAAAAATTTTAAAGCCCTTCCCTCAAGTGTTTAGAGGAAATATATTTTAAAGGGATTGTCCCGAGCATCACTTACTGCATCGCTATTTGGGGATCCTGCTCACCATCTACATTCTATATTTTAGAACATCTGCACCTGAAAGCAGCCAAACTAGTTCACAAACTGACCCTACCGAAACTCCTGACACTGACGTTCTCGACCTTGTAAAATGGAAACCTCTAGTCTATATTTACAAGCGTAGGGTCGCTTCTATAATGTACCAGATCTATTATAATAGCTTACCTGATCAACTCACAGCCCTCTTCGAAACTTGCAACACTAATACTAATTATAAGTTAAGGCGCACAAATCACTTCTCGCATGTACGGTACAATACCAACATTGGCAGAAATAGTGTAAGATATAGAGGACCCATCGTTTGGAATGTAATCCCTAGAGCCATCAAGGACGCTTCCTCCTATCAACTTTTTAAACAAAAACTTAGACAAGCCTCCAAGATACTAGACCAACTCCAATTCGAAAAAGAGGCCTGTCTGATAACATCAAAACGATCAGATTTCTTATATTTTTAGTTTTTAAATTTTAATTAATTTATTTATTTATTTTATTTTATTTAAGATTTTATATAAATATAGTTTTTAATTTTTTAATTAAGTTGTCGGCAGGTCCACACCAGCCTTTAGGTTGCCGCAAACCGACCTGCCTTAACAAATAGTATATGTATGTATGTATGTATGTATGTATGTATATATGTATGTATGTATGTATGTATATATGTATGTATGTATGTATGTATATATGTATGTATGTATGTATGTATATATGTATGTATGTAGGTATGTACTCGCGGGGCTTTGCTAATTGTTGAAGATGGAGGCAGAGACAATACGCAAACAAGCCCTTTCGCTCCGAACTTCTCGAAAACATTCTTAAGATCTCGATATGAAATGCCACTTCCGGCTATTTTTTCAGCAATATGTTGCTTAATGGGAAATTCCGCGTTTGTTGGATGATAAAGAGTTCCTCGGAACGTCTGCTGAAGTTCGTAGCGACGATCAAGGTATCCATGTCGTTTTCTGCGTACTGTGTTGTTGACATGTTTTCTATCAACATGTCCTCTGAAATGTTCAAACGGGAATCAAAGACTCTTCTTAAAGTTCTAACATCTTGCATTGCATCGTGTGCGGGGAAAGGTTCATGGAAAAGTGTCTGATAAATGGATTGTTGACTTAATGTAACCGTGGAACCATCCGATAAGACCAGAAAGGGATGTGTACGTTTGACCAAGTTCTTCATCACAGGAAGAGTGACAGAAACGAAAACGTTACGACAGCAAAGTTTTTCACAAAGTTGATGTCCACCTTGACGGAGAAGGGTTGGAGTGTCGAAAACCTGAGAGTTGTGCCCGATTAAAACAGTATAGATATTATTATCGCTTTTCACACGCTTGACAGTTTTCTCTAAGTGACTTTCCAAGTGACACAGTGTCGACTGGTTGATTGTCTTTGAACAGGGCCCTAACGCCTCTGACTGTTGGGACCCTTAAACCATTTGCCCTTGTAGCATGAATCTCTATATCCCTCATAGGCAATATATTGTCGTTGAAACAGTGCAAACCTGATTGATCAACACCTTCCCATAAGTTAAACCTATGACTGCAGCTGGACTGGTTGACAAGTTATGCCCCTTTCCCTGTTTTTGCCAACCCATGTCACACGAGCAGGGGATATTTATGCAGCCTTGCTCATCTGCTTTTACACCCTTTTTGATGCAGCATTTCTTTCTCCTGACATTGCAGTTTTGCAACTTTTCCTTGTTACTTGCTCTACTGCATGCCCAATTTCATTTTCTCAACTCTTGAAAGTTACTGGATTCATAGAGGGAATATTTAATGTACACAGTAAATTATTTAAGTGGGTTTCACCGATTCCTGTGTGTAGACACGCAAGAACAGCTCTTGAATTAACATCATGACTGGGAGGACCTCTTTGACCGCTCCTGTGTTCACTGGAGGTCTTGACAACATTCTCTGTACCACACTGAGAACACTGAGGCTAACCAAGAACACCGAGGCTAATCTGTATTTTTTTCTGCTGTTATGTTCCTCAATGACAAATTTGCTGAAAATAAAGAGACTGTATTGATACTCAGGAAAATCTGATACTTTGTTCTGACACTGTGTCTTCTCCTTTAATGTGGAATATATGAGCACAAGTAAATTTTTGCAAAAACTAACAAAATTTCACAAAAACAGTGAATGCAATTTGTGGTCTGTGGAAAATTTACCAAAAACATTTTTGTTGGACATACAATTGTGTGATGCTTGGTATAGGGTAAAGGTAAGGGTAAGGGTAAGGGTTTCAGAACTTGCCCAAAAATTTAAGGACCAACCCTAGGCTTTTTATAGCTGATTGCAAATGAGAAGTTTTGTAATGTATTGAAGACGTACATATATAATCAACCTTGTAATTGGTTTTTGGAAACCTGTTAATTTTATAGCCTCAAAGTTGTGTGTACATGTACTAGCCATAAAACTGAGAATTTATTTTGTTTTTTCTTTAGTGTTGATTTTCTTTGGGCAGAAAAAATTGTTTCTTCACACCAGCTTTACAACATTTCAATGAACTGACAACATTTCAATGAACTTCTCAGAACATACAAGTCCATAATTCTACTTCCATGTGGAATGCAATTTTCCTTCTTTGCTTGTTTCTGATTAAAATTCAAAGCTTATACGTTTTAATGGTAATTATATTATGTTGTAACTGTAACCAAACATTTGCTGGAATTTTAAAATGAAATGTCAAAATGTTCAGGTACAATCATGGTTCAGAAATAATTTGCCATGAACTACCTGCAGTAAATTACAAAAATTCAAATTGAGAACAATTTCAGAGCAAATAAAGTCTTGATGAAGCAGGGTCCTGAAGATGCAACCATGACTTTGGATCAGGAGAGCTGTCATCAATAACTAAGACAGGAATTTGCCAGTTGTATTCTTTTGTCGTGCAAGATGATAGGTTAGTAGAAGTTGTATCATGCATTGAGTCATCACGTACGTGTACCTGAGTTGATGTAGATAGTTGTACTTTTGAGTGAGTGTGTGGCATTTTCCTTGATGAAGGGATGAGTATCTTGTTCAGCAGAGGTCTCCTTATTAATGGCTTTAGCCTTCAGGGTGTCACTCTTTTTCCCAGGGTCCTGTGGATGCAACCGTGACTTTGGATCAGGAAAGTTATCATCAGTTACTGAGACAGGAATTTGCTGGTCACATTCTTTGTAGTAGATGATATAGTAGTGGAAGTTGTTTTTTGCATTTTTGGTTCATCACATGTACCTGAGGTGATGGGGATAGTTGTATTTTGTGGTGAGTGTGTAATATTTTCTTTGAAGAAGGGTTGGGTATCTTGTTCAGCAATGGTCTCCTTATTTGTGGATGTCATCTTCAGGGTGTTGTCCTTTTCTTCTTTTTCTCTTTTAATGAAAACCTCTTTTTGATTATTGGCAGGATTATGACTGATATTGAAACTTGTTTTCTGAGACTGTGGCAGTGGCTTATTTCTTTGGCTGGCAAGGTAACTGAATAGGATGACTGTTTTTTCTTTTAAGTCTCAATCAGAGAGGCAAATGAACATACTCTTTTTTTTGGCTTTGAGAACCTGTTGCAAGTGGAGACTTTTTTGATTTTGCCACAATGTTTTTCCTTGGCAGAGTAACCTGCATGAAGATACCATTTTCTGATGGCACAAGGGGATGGAACTTTCCCAGTGCCTTCTGAAGGTCTTGCTTAAGTGATTCACAAAGGTAGGTGAGATCTTGAATTTCTTTCAACAACTCTTTGCAGCATCTTCCTTCATTCTGCATGCTTACTGACTGTTTGGAGCTTTTCCCAGCAACCTCTGCTTTTTTTTCCCAAATCTTCATTTGCTACAGGACCCTGTGTAATTGATGTAAATTTACTGCTATATTCCTTTATCCTTTTTCTTTCTCTTTTGGGGCTGAATCCTGCATTATGGTACAGTCAGTGGAGGAACATCCCTTGAAAGATAAAGGTGGAACTACGTTCAGATCAATCTGGAAGTTAAGGGGCTTGAACTGTAGGAAGGAGACATTGCTTCCCATCCCCTTTCTGGAAAATGCTTGTAGATAGCCACAAAATGCTTGCATAGCCAGTGATGTCTTTGCCAGTCAGGACAAGTGCAGGAAGGCATGTTGCTGCAATCACCAAAGTGCACTTGGTATGAAATTTTATTGTCACTTTGGCTTTTAACAAGGAACTGGCCATCTCCTTCTTGAGTGATGTCTTTTGTTATTGATTGAGCATGTGTAAGGCGTTGACAGCAGTAGGTTGCAGTGGCTGTCTTGGTCGATTGTGTAACCACTTTGGAAGATGGGAATTGTACTGGCAATAAGCACTTGAGTTACACATGTTATTTTCGGCAAACCTAGGGAAGGAAATTATAATCCAGGTGATGTGATCAACAGAAGGTATGACCTGGTATTTTATTACTAACTAGTTCATACTACACAAGGAATGTGGCACTCATCAGATAAAATAGCCAAATGGGAAGTTATATTGATTTTATATTACATCATACATGCATATGTATTGGAAGAAATGATACAATCTTCATAATTTAAGTATCATGTTTTAGTTGCAAGAACATCAGAGAGAGATTTCTATTTAAATGGTAGTAAGCTTCAATAAGTTTTATTATTTGAACTCAATAGTATTGGGATCAGGAAAACAGGACCTAATTACAAATAAAACAATATCATGCTAAATTATGACTTGCAATTGTTTGCAGTTTTTGTTGCTTTTGTTATGGTTTGGTCACCTTATGTGACCCAGAGTAAGCATGACACCTTTATACATCCTTCTCACTTGTAGAACAAAAACTTTTATATATCTACATTCTCTGAAAACACCTTAGGCCTAAAATCATCATTAAATGAAAATGTAACTGGAAATAGTCATGTGATATCAATATATAACACGCTGAGATCTAAGGTCAAGATGAGCTTTTGATTCCTTACCTTCTGTACTCATTTGGCAGAAATTGTGTCACTAAAACTGTGATGACACCACTTTAAGGCCTTGTCTCTAATGTCTGCAAGAAACTGGTGCTTATATGTCCTATTCTTTCTTTCCACACCATCGGTAGTGTTCACTTTCACATTGAAGTGGTCCTTCCTGTATGCCCAAACCCAGCGCTGCCAATAGAAACAAAGTGTCAAAGAAAACTTCAGGAATATAAACTGTATGTAATCTGATTTTCACCTTGCGGATCTCCATGTAAGAGCATCTTGGACTCATCTCAGACTCATGATGAATGATTAATGGCCCAAAATGACATCGGCTATGGAGATGGCCAGTTTGATGTTTAAAGTCAGAGTGACAATGATTTTAAGTGAACATAATAAGATGTGAGTGTAATTTTTAAGCCAAAAATCTTGAATTATTGCTGGATAATTCCACAATTATTATAATGTATGCAAGGGATAAACTTGCCTGTCTTTTGGGAAGCCATGTTGTGTTCATCCACTTTTGGAGTCTTGTATTGGTCCTCCACAGTTCACTGTCTTGAAGATCTCTAAGTGCGAAATTGAAGTCCCCTTCTGTGGAAGTTTTTGCAAGGTTTCGTAAGCTGTTCAGGAGGTTGTCTTTCTTTTCTTTGTTAATGCTATTCTTTGAGTTGTTGATCCACTGTGCCCATGCTTGTTCTCGATGGAAATCACAAATATACACAAGACAGCCTGGAACAGTTATAAAACTGAGTTGTAAAATTTCTGTGATAGGAGAATACATGCTGCCAACCACTTCAGCTAACACGAGGCCTATTGTATGCTAAAAATTCAACTATCAACGAAGGGCACCTAGCATGACCTGTGAGCCTTGGAGTAAAGTAATACTACTACTACTACTACTACTACTACTACTACTACTACTGAAGTCCGCTATAAAGAAATCAGGGTTCCAGGTTGGGTTCCAGTCCTTAATGAGCTGTAAGGCTTCACTAATGGCATCTGCATTTTCCAGCTGAACCACAAAAGAAGCAACAACACAGTAATCTACATTGGTTTTCACGCACAGAAAGAAGGTGGGGAGGGCATAGCGTGAAGTTTTGTACGTTGCATCCAGTAGGCAAATTTCACAACCATACTTCAAAAGCAACTCTCTTTGCCACTTCGTCTGGTGAACAAGGAGGAGGTTGTTGGATTGATCACCTATGCTTATTTCAATTACATCAGTGCTGTCCTCTTCCTTCAGTGACTGTGGTTGTTGATAGGACTTGCTATCACTTGTTAGGCAGCAAGGCCTGAAAAAGAAATTATCATCTTGGCTTTCTTCTTTCCACTTCGTGATTTTTGGTCAAGGTTTTCTTGATCAATTTGTGAATGTCTGCACATCACTGTGGCATGATACATGTGGTTCTTGACATCCATGGTTGTTGGGAAGAACTGTGTGTTGGTTAGATTTGAAGGCTGTTGGCCTGTGAAAAGTTCCTTCTTTACATAATGATGCAGGTGCCGTTTCATTTCAGAAACACAATTAACACAACTTCCAACAAGCTCATGAATTTTTTAACCAGTGTCTCATCAACAGGCTGAAGTAGCCCAGCAGTCTGATTACACAACAAAGAAAGAAAGAATAATTGCTTTATTATTTATTCATTTAGAAAATAACACAACCTCATCCCCAGGTTTTCGTGGTAAATGGTTCAATAACCTGCATGCAGCCAGCTGCTTTTGATGTCATTGGTTCAATATGAGAAAACTTTTTCCAAATTTGGTCAACAGCAGCTGGTTATGATAAAATATGCAGGTGGTTTTAACCTATCAGAAACAGGGAAATATTTTGAATGAATAATAATGCAAATTACACTAACATTACTATAGGCAGTCTCCTGGTAGAGCTTTTCAGTAAATAGTTACAGAATGTTATAATTACAGATTACTGAACACCGTACTTTTTAAGGAAATCCATTTAAAAAGTCCATGATGGCATTCCATTAAAATAGTGCCAGTGGAAATCCCTATCTGATAAAATCATGATATTATAGTCTTGACATTGAGTTTGAGGAATAAATGCCAGTGTAGCTGAAAGAAGCTCTACATGTAGTACATTTGATTGGTCTTTTGTTGTGATGTATAATCTTTATTTATTCTTGTACATATTCCACATGACAGTGGAAGCAGCACAGTCTATAGTAGACTGATGATCTGCGTTAAGTTAAGTCACCTTAAATCCCCCACCAAACTTCAGTGTCCTGACTGCAAAAAAAATTTAATTGATGGCCAAGTACTTACCCTCCCCATAGGGTGAAATAAGTGATCCATAGGTTTAGGAAGTAATATGTAAATACACTCCTCTGTAGCTTGTTTGCTTCTTTTCTGACTCTAGGGATGTTCTCAGAAATTTTGACATTGTCTCCCTTCTACTCTTTGTGTTCTCTGAAACCTATGATACAATGTTTTAATTAAAACAATATTTGAAAAATTAGTTTCTAAAATATTCACTCTGTTTCCATTACAGGTAAATTTGTTTCATTTCTGCACAATGAAATGTCTAGGTCGTCTTATCATCTGTCCACTCCACCTACATGTAACACAAGGCCCATTGGAATTAAGCACCATTTATAAGGCTAGTGATCATTCATGTTAATGGTAGTGCCCCCTGAATCCTTATTTCAATAATTTAAATAAACTGACCTTATTTTCAGGATACTTGATTATTTTCCTCAGGTGGATCTTTGCTGGACAGTCACATTTCTTTGTTTCCTGTACTATAAAGCACTGTTTGGTGTTGTTATAGCAGTGATCAGCATTCTCCTTCTGAAACCAAATAGATTTATTGGATTGTTAGATAGAGCAGTCATATGGGAATAGTCAAGTTATCAATAAACTTAGAAGTAATGAAAAGCATCCTTTAAAATAGTACTTGATTCCTACCTTGTAAACTGCAGTCACAAAGGTCTTTTTTTAGCAACTTTTTTAATTTAACAAATAAAATGTGATATGTCCTTTTACTTGCAAGTGGTAAAAAAGAAATCATTATTGCATGCTATTAGCCCTGAGGGAGAGGAGAGTGCTCACCAAATTGCTTAGAAAAATCAGTTGGGACTTACCACCTTGTTAGCTTAAGAGCAAATAGGTGAAGGTAAATCAATAACTATGTAATGCCCTATATATGAGTCTTTGGGAGTCCTTGATTAATAATATCATCTTGTTTACATTCTTCTTTAGTTAATTATTATGCATGCTTACATCTCTTTTTGGTCTCTTTTGAGCCTCCTTCCTTTTGAGTGCCTTACTTCTGTCTGGCCCATTTTGGCATTCTGAAACTTTGACCCCCACAATTTGGAATGGGATGCTGTCAAAACTTAGTCTGCATCCTGCCATCTCCTGTGAGTCAGCCCATTGTATATGGTGGTTCTCAGCATTTTTCTCTGCATTTTCTTTTACTCCTACATTTTTATATGAGAAGAGGAACCAAGCTAAGCTAGAAATACGATACATGTACACAAACACATACGTACATATGTATACATAGGCGCTTAAAATGGAGGGCCTTAACATCAAGCCTGCCCCACCCAGATGTAGCCCAAAGACTGGCATAATGGATGGGGATGCTGGCAGCTGTGTGTCAATAGCACTGAGTAGGGTTTTGACACTTTAAGCTTGACCTTAATTAATTAAGCATTTCTTGTTAACTCTTGTTGCAGGCTGACAGTAAATTGACACTTGAAGCTAAGTTGACTTTTAATTGCATTTTAATTTTGAAAGTCTAACTGACCAGTGTAAACCGAAGAATAATAATGTGTACATGTATTCTTAAGATATTAATAATGATTGGAAAAAAGTTATATACAATTTTCCCTTTTTTGTTTTTATTTATCTATATTTCAAGTTAATAACACGACCCCATAAGCCCCTAGCTTTAAATACTTATAGTGTCTAAATTAAGTTTTACTTCACTTTACTTTACTGTCAGTATGGTTTGTTTTGTAAAGCTTATGTGAAACACTTACTTACCCAGCTTACTGCAATTTGAAAATCTTCCTGTTTGTTCAAATACAGTGAAGCGTGTCGTCGTAGCTATCTCGTACTGTTTTATGAGTTCGTCAGCGCTGCTTTCATCGTTAACATACCCGGAATAAGGGTCAAACTGTATGGTGACCATCTTGAAGCCCGAGGTGTACTGTTATCATCCATGTTTGTTCTTTTACCAAAAATTTAGATTTCCCGCCAATATTTACCTGCGAGCCGAAAAACGTAAATGCATGAGTGTTAAATATTAACTGGACCACCCCTTCGCAAATATATTTATTAGAAGCAAATACGATGTTGAACAAAAACCAAGAGATCATGGTCAAATAAAACGTAAAGATAATTTATTACAAACAGAAAGGAACTGTATGTTTGTTCCAATCGAAAGATTTTACAGTGCAAAGTTATGCAAATGATCTTTGACCTGAGTCTGGTTTTGGTCGATGATAGCGAGGTCAAAGGATAACATCGACCGAAACCATTAGGCCGGTTATATTTAAGTGTCGATCCTCCTTTTAACGCCTTAATAACGGGCTAAACTTTTTCTTAAATATGTGATCTAGACAGAAATTAGTTTGTACAAGTTATGGGAAGAATACTTTCGCGATAAAATATTGAAGAACACGACGCTTTATCGTCGGTCACGCAGGTCACGGTCTCTTGATTCGCCGGAAACGAGCAGAAAAATAGAGAACTCCCGCCACGATTCCGCTGACGTGTCATGGGCTCATCTGGTTTGGGACGATGATATGTTTAACAAATAGATTCCAAGTTGCCGTGCGTCTGTTCAGTAATAGACCACAGATGACGTCAAAATGTGGTAGGAACAAAAAAGTGGCACACGAGGCGCAGCCGAGTGTGTCACTGATGTTCTTTCTGTTCAAATCTGCCAGAAACTGACTCAAACGCACTACGCGAACTTCCTAATACACGAGTACACTATGAATACGCTACAAAATGCAGACGGTAGACTGCAGACCGGACATAAAATATAGACTGCAGAGTGGGTACAAAATGCAGACTGAGAATCTGAAGAGTTTTTACGTCTAGTATATAATAACATGTCATCTTATAGCTTACCGAGCGTCACGCAATCGCTTTTACGCGATCAGCCTTCACGATTATTTGCACTATTGTGGAAAATTCCTGGCCCATTTCTTGATGAAAATCGATCGTAATATAATTTCAAGCCTTCAATATAGTCTTCTTACTTTGCACGCGAGTTGGTTGGTGTGATGTCTGCACAGATTTTACCAACGTAATAAAAGTAGATGACGTGAATAACAGTGATGGTAGAGCAAGCTTAAAACGGCAGAAATCGCCAGAAAATACAACGGATACACAGGGTATGAGTAAGTTTTATTGATTTTACGAGAAAAATGTTCGTATTTCGAAATATGTATCGTTGTAAATCGACCATACTTCGTTCCCTATACTATTCCTTATAACGTGCAGTTCCTCTCGTAACTTAACACCGAGTCACACAACGCGTGACGCGTTCATGAATTAATCGTTGGCTTTTTCTCGAGACGTGACCTTGGGCCGCCTGTGACAAGACAATTGCGTAAACAATATTTAACATAATAACATTATACACATTATACAACAATTTATATCTTTCAATGAAAAGTTCTTGTAATTCCTCATACCTTGTTCGTATCGATTCCCATTCTTCCCCCTCGCACGTTTTCTCATTTTAATATGATAAAGCAACATCAAGCAGTAGTGCTGTCTCCTCATCCGTCCAAGTGAAATATTCGTTATCCGTGCTACCATCCGAATTGGCTTTTCTCTTTCTGGACGCCATTTTGCATTTGGTTAAAGAAATGTTGTGCGTATGAGGAGATAGTAAAACCACTGACAAGTGTCACAGTTCCATCTGAACAGAAGGAAACTTTCGCACGGTTCCGTGTGAATAGAATGTCCGGTCGAAATTTTCGGCCGGTCGAAAATTCGTTCGGCACCGTGTGAATGTAGCCTAACTCTACTAACGGATCGAGACCGACCAATCACGGCTGACCAAGACGCCACTTAAGTCTTACAGCCAATAACATCACGGGAAAATTGACCAATCAGTTTATACAAACCGGACTAAGAACATTCGACTGACAACAACTATTCACTTGACTCTGATGATGACCTCCGCTCAGGTTGGCGAAACGTTAGTCACCACGACCGACAACAGTCCTTCTCAGGACTACACTCACCCGGACGATCAAACTACACTATAACATGTTATCCCCTGGTTCAAACCATTTACTGTAATAATAATAATGATGATAATAGTATATGTCATAAGCATAACATAAATATCTAGGTATCTGAGATCGTAGCGTAAAATCTATAACGTTTACTCCCCTTCAGTTCAGCTGTCTGATATATGCAGGCTTCTCGAGCAGGTACAATTTCAGTGGTTTCAGATCAGGCGCCCAAGATCTCTAGAAGGTTGCGTGTCAAACTTTTTCATGCAATATCGAAAAACCTCTACGGATGTGCATGGGATTTCAGGTCATTTTCCCAAGAAGGTTATAACACGATAAAATTTTTCAATCGAAACGTCAAACCCTTACTTCCCACTGGCTATTATCCTCATCTGGTGTGATTAAAGCCATTTTTTCTTCGCCGTCTTTCCTTTCATAAATATCATTCAATATATCTCATTAGACGTTTTGGCGTGTTGTATCGCGGAGTATTTTTACGAGTTGAGCTGTATTTTGACGAGTCCACAGGGTGAGTCAAAATACAAACAACGATTTTTACAATTATTTATCTTTATGCAAGTTTTAGAAGGCGGGAAAAGCGGAGTAAACAGAGAGGCGGTTTGTGACAGGTCTTACGTAATGCTCGGGTCGGATTGGCTTATGAGACGTCAACTTGTCACATAGGGTGTCAAAACGATTCAAAGTTGAATTTGTTCTCAAATCGTGCGCATTTAAAAGTACTACAAGTACAAAAGTGTTCGTTTTTCAATGAATAATTTATCGCCAGTAACAAAGCTTTGAATCTACCGGGAGACAAACTCTCAAAGACAGGGATGAGCTGTAAGAATATCAAAAATAATTTCCAAAACTAATTTCATCATCCGAGTCAATCATACGGTGACGACGCAGGAATCGCTGCCGTTACTTGAAGAGCTAAGGGTTGTCAACCAAGAACAATGGTACAGTTGTTAAATACGGCACCAGAGAAGGCAAGTGAAGCCAAACTGTCAAACAGGTCTTTTTTAAAGTACAAAATAACCAACTGTCCTAAAAACCGTACATAATCGCGGGATATTTGTTCTCTACTTTGTGCAATCGAATAATAAGTTGAAATATTCATATCGCTTCTGCAGAGCCTCGACTTCGCGTTCTCATATCTCAGTTTTCCCTCTACGGGTACGAATATTTCTCACGTGAGCTATTATGACGCTTAAAAACAGTAAAATCAATTAACGGCTCATTTGATCAGTTAGTTTCGTGGTACAATGGGCATCTAAACTTAGAGGTCTTCATAAAGTGGCAAGCGTTCCCTTCAAAATGCAACCTTTGTCAAGGAACATTCTTACTTTGGTAGTAATCATAGTTTTCGTTAGTGAAGGCCAAACGTGGAGTCTTGAGGGCTCTTACGGTAAGTTCACAGTAGTATTTTCAATTTCACCTAATTATCTATTGGTTCATTTTTCCCGTCAGATCCCGAATTTTGAATCAGTTCTGTGCATCGTTGTCGAAGGATACTAAGGAGTGATTGTCATAGTTTTTTCTTTTCTTGTAGGAAGATTTTCCCACCTTAAGTATGTGATGTTCAGTACTCGCTCACTGTGAATGAAAGGCTGATTCAGTTCGAGTAAACTATTGGACCGATGACAAAATTTTCTCTTTAAAACGATGTTTAAACTGAGCCCATGGTTTAATAGATTATTAGGAGAGTCATGTTTGCTTTTCTCTTGCAGAGTTTTGAAACATTAGATCTAAATAGCTAGTAATGAAGAAAAATTACTCTCATGAAAACTTCCTTCTAACGGTTTCAACGAGCTCTTGCCATGACGTAATGTGCAAATCATTGAACTCAATTGAAGCTTTGCTCGAGAAAACTTCGCCTTGAACGGATGCGTTTCTAACACGAGAGCAAGAACAAACCAGAGAAACAGATAACGTGTGATTTCTCAGATATTGATCAAATTCCGGTTTAAAAATTGACTAACAATATCAGGTCATCAACAGCCAATTTCGGCACTAATACGACATTGCACACGTAATGTAAAAGTTTACGAGTCATTTGCGCGCGCTATTGTTCCCTCATACTTCATTTTTTTTCTCTTTTTTTCATGTAAATCACGGGCAACATATGTTATTCACCAAGCGGGAGGTCCGTATTGGGAAAACTGAGCTCGAAGGTCTCGGATGCTACCCAAGGCCGCCACAATTGTTATCATGGCTAGTAAAGCGTCGCTTATCATTTCAACATTGTTTTTTTCCTTTAAACAGCATTTTGCCCTATAGGTGCATCGTGTTTAAGCAATGCTCAATGTAGAGGCTATAGATGCCGATGTAAGCCGGGCTTGGCCGGAGATGGAATTCGTTGCACACTTGGTAATGACCTATTTGTCTATAGCCTTCAGAGCGGGCGTAATTTTGGCGAGCGAGTGCTTAATATCCTTTGCGACAAGTATGGCCGCCATCTTTGATTTCAATGGCGGCGGTAGGCTGAGGAGAGAAAATAATTTGTGCCAGGGGGGTGAGTGACGGTCAAAAATAAGGAGAGAGTTGTGGGTGGAGGAGTGAATATTACTTTTCGCCTTTCCTCCCCCTCCCCCCCCCCCTTCTCCTTCCTGTTGTCTCTATCTCCAAATCAAACATGACCGGTTGCATAAACGATCTCGAGCTTCTTAAAAGTTAACTCGCCCTGATAAGACCCCTGCACTGCACGCTAATTTGTTTACTTCATTTGATACTTGCCAAGCTCCGGATCGAAGACACGTGGTCTCGATCACTAGTTGGATCTAAACGGCGGAAGGGCGGAAAGACAGAATGGCGGAAAATTACCCCATATCCTAAAAGACGGAATGGCGGAAAATCACCCCAAATCCTAAACGACAGCCAACATAATGTGACACATTACGAGCCAAGACGATTTTTGTTTTAGTATTGATTTCATTTCCGCGGAAGTTGTCATCATGAGGGGAAGAAAGGACGAAGAAAGATCTCATTCACTTACGTACACGACCAGAACACCGCTACGATATAGCAAAGGATCAGACAATAATGAGTGGGAAGTGTGTACCATTATTCCGTCTTTTAGAATTTGGGATGATTTTCCACCATTCCGTCTCTTAGGACTTGGGGTAATTTTCCGTCGTTCCGTCCTTAGGATGTGGGGTAATTTTCCGCCGTTCCGGCTTTTAGGGTCGCCCCTACCGTGTTGTGCTGATGAAAGGAGTGCAAAGACCTTATGCCCATCTCCTCCCCTCCTTGGATTAGAAATGGATAGTGAACTCCTGGGGATCGAAGATGCAATTAAGTCACCAAAAGATATCTGCAGAATTCTGCCGTACAGCACATTATTTTTTAATTATAAGTAGCGTTAATAATTCGAATCAAATAATCAAGGTTCACTTATTTTGTTAGCTAACTTTGTCTTATGTTTTCATTTCAATCAGGGAAGCCGGCGAACTGCTCAACGGCCAAAGATTGTGATAAAAACGCAGTTTGTATGGATGGAGGATGCCATTGTTTGGGCGAATTTCTAGGAGACGGCAGAACTTGCACTCGTAAGCGACATTCGCTTTGAAATAGAGCGTGTTTCGATTGAGTATCGTGAAACGTTTGACAGCCGAGTTGGAGTAAACGAATTAATTTCCGAGAGCTTGTAGATCCGTGGTGCTGACCAGAAGGACCGAGAACAGAATTTGCGTAGGTTTTCAAGCATCGCAAGATTGATTGACACTCTTTTCTCGGAATCAGCAGATGATCAGAGATCGAAGTTCCATGATGAACCTAACGAAAAAAATGAACATGTATCCCTTCACAATATGATTGATTTCTTTTTTCAGGCAGAATTAAAAAACTTCATTGTAATACAGTGGATTTTTGCGGAGATAAAGGAATGTGTGTGGTTCACAAAGACCTTCCTAGCACTACCCTCTGTAAATGCATGATTGGATACGTGTTAAACGACAAGCAAATGTGTGTCGGTGAGTCACCATGTGGGGCTGTAATACTAACATATTGACTGAGTGGGGGAGGGGAGGGTCGTAGGAGAAAAAATCTGGCTAAAGGTAAGAATCGAGAGCCAAAACTTTTCTTGTTCAGCCCAACCTAACTCAGCCATTAGGCATTTTATCGCGCGCGACCGTTGCTCCTCCCTCATCCTTCTTTTTGCTCGCTGTTCGTGGGGCCTTGTGGCTTTTTTCAGCCCTGCGGCCAACATACGGAATTTTGTCTAAAGGTTTTCTCCGAATTTTAAGGCGAATTACAAACAATCTAAAGCTTCTTTTTTTAATAATTTTTGCGGCGCGCTGAATGAAACCTTTAAAAAGGACTAACTATCGTTGCCGTTATTTTTCATTATTCTCATCACTTGTCTGTTTGATATTGTAAAGAAAAATTCTATCTTGGTCACTTGGAGTACTTACAGGGTTGAGGAAGATAATTTAAAGATCTGAACGGGTAAAATCTTTCAGTGCAGAGATTCGTTAAGGATTATGGCCTTAATTCTTATGTTTCAGCGTCAAACATACCATGTACAGACGACAAAGATTGCTCTTCTAAGGCCAAGTGCGAGCATGGACTATGCGTTTGTCAAGGAAACCGAGTGGGAAACGGCCGCGAATGCAGAGGTAACCAGTCAAGTAGACAAAGAAGAGCGATGTACTGATGCTCATCGTCGGGTCTCTGATGCTAAGTGCTGCATTGCGTCAGGGCGGGTAATCCGAGGGTCTGAGGTTTAATTCTGCACGGGGAATATTTCCTTTGTCTCACTTTTATGACATAACGATAAAACATCTCTCTCATTTATCAAGATAACGTTCTCCATTTCGAGTCTCATGAGGAAAGAAATGTGAATTTTGCATTTTTCAGACGCCAAGCCATGCACAGGGAAGCATAATTGTCTCGGAAGTAGTAAGTGTCTCGTTGATCCAGTGATGCCAGGAGAGAAACTCTGCAAATGCCCACCGAATCAAGTTCACCAGATTGCCTCTAACAAAGAATGTGTCGGTAAGTTCACTTTTTGATTGATATAATAGATATATGGGGAAGGGTACAGTGCTCTGAGGCCAGAGAATTTAATTGTCGAAAGTCGGGAACCAATCTAAGTAAGTTTTGATTAATGTGTATCAATATTTAATACCTGAGAAAGGGACATTCCCTTAAATCCAGCTAGAAGGTTTTCCTTTTTTTAACTTCAACAATGCAATCTTGCCTAAACTTTCAGTTCGTATTTATATTTTTAACAAAGGGCCTGTTCACATGGAGGTGGGGGACCCCAGGCAAGTGAGGTAACCCGCCTGTCCACATAATTTCTTATTTTATCTTGATCACGTTTACATGATAAGTGGGGTGACCCGCCTAGGCGGGTTGCCCGGTCTGTAAGTTAGGGTAACCCTGTCAGTCGGGGTGACAATTTGCCATGTAAACGTCTCAAGGTGGGGTAACCCGCCTAGCCGGGATCGCGTTCATGGCAAAAAGCTCAAAAGCGAAGCATGTATATTAACTTTGTACATTTCATAGCCGTCTCATGGCAGAAATCTCCAGAAACCGCAACGGACACACAAGGAGTGTAAAATGTTCACATTTCGGAATATTTAGCGTTGTAAATGGACTATATTTTGTTTCCCAAACTATTCCAAATAACGCATTAAGTCAACGGTTCCTCGCGCAACCTAACACCGCATAACACAACGCGTGACGCTTTCAAGAACAAATACAAATGTGTCCGAGAATTAATCTTTCGTCTTTCTCGAGATGTGAGCTTGGGACACCTCTGCTAAAACTCGTTAATTGCAAACGCAACAACAACCTGACCCCAGGGTTGTAAGATTGTACGTAAACGCGTTTCATTTTTCGACCACGGCTATGGGGTCTCCCACCTCCATGTAAACAGGCCCAAAAACTCGTCGTCGACCACTTGGGGAGGACGAGTTTTTTCAGGTTGTGTAACCGTGACAGACCTAGTGCGCATGGTCAGTATGCGCGCGCAACAAAACTGTTACACTAACAATTACGCATTACGCGCTTCTGATAGTTGTAACATGAGTGCAAAGCTGTAACACCAGTTCAAATTACAAATAGCAGGCGCGCTGTCAAAATTTCGTCTGTCCTCACTTTCTGTGATGCTTTTTTCATGCTAATCATTATCAAGTAACAACATGATTTCTTGCGCAATTTGATTTAAATAAGCACTTGTAAATTTTCAAGACTACAGATTGCACTCGCCCGGGCATACACCAAATTGCACTCGAAATCATGTTATTTCCTGGGCATGTTTTTCTCGAAATTTGTTGCAGACTGCGTGACTGACAAGCATTGTAAAGGTGCTGAGCTCTGTGAGGGTTTTAAGTGCAAGAGACCTGGTAAGACTGCCGTTTTTAGCAAATCCAAATTACTTTAAGAATTTCTGAAAGTGTTTGTCCGTGTGAGAGAGAGGAAAGGGGATTACTTGAGTCGATTTTAGCTTGGCACAAGCCGCTGGCCTCTCAGAACCCCCATTCTAGCCTATAGTCTTCTTTGGGCAAATTTAATTCTGGTTATTCCAACTTAGTCACTTTCTGTATATACATCTACTTTATGGAACCTTTTTAGAAAGTGGTTCTTAAATGACTTACAATCAATCCAGTTGTAAAAAAGTGACCCTATCCATCGACACATCCCCATAAGGCTATAAAAACCAAGTTCCCCCCCTCCTTCCTTCTTTAAGAGAACGACAGAAAAAATGATCGAGTTTTGCGACTTTCAGCATTTGACCTTTTGCTCCGACGCGGGAGAGATAAATAGAGGATATTACATTAGCCGCTTGGCCATGTGATGTTCTGTTTGTTTTATAGATACTGATGAAATTCCTACATAAATAAATTTTTTAACATCGCTTTCCGAGACTTCCTGAATGTTCTTCAAGCTCGGAAAAAGTATCGATGTGAAAATTTGGAGAAAGTCACCGGTAACTGTACCGTCTTCGCACCACAAAGCCATTTTGTGAGTGAAATTTCAAAAGAACCGGCCGCGCGCCTGAGTGGGAAGCTCTCTTTTAATTGGCTAGCCATGTAACCATGGTGACACCAATATCCTCACACGTGAAAGATAAAAATAGTATCTTCACTGCGCGCGATGAAGATATGATTTTTTAGTAAAAGGAAAAAATCCTGGTATTTCATCAGTATCTATATAATAATGCTAAATATGCTATTCAAAATTTGTAATGGTAGTTAATTGTTCTCTGTCAACTGCTAGTAACAGTCAGCTAAATAACTATTGTTTTAAAACAGATTTACATCCGTGTGATTCGTCCAAGGACTGCGATAGAAATGCTGAATGCCGCGATAAAAAGTGTCACTGCAAGGAAAAGTACGCTGGGAATGGACTTAATTGCACAGGTATAGCGACAGTGGGGAAATGTAGGAGATCAGAACCGTCTCCTCCTATTCAAACTTGTGGGGCTCTCACCTCTTTTATGACGCTAAGATTCTTGCAAAGATAAAATACATACTACTTTGGGTATGCAGATTTACTTGTCTAGAAATATTTCCTGGTCTACTTAAAGCTCTAAAGTTAAAAAGAATTGTTTGTTTTCTGATTTAAATTTTGGACCCCTTTGTTAGAAAACTCATTTACGAAAACAGGGGCTAGAGTTCAAATTACGTAGAAAATAAATTTTAAACTAGTTAAATGAACCACAACAGTTAACTCGAATAAAAATTCCGAGACTTGGTAAAATTGCAAACAAAGTGGTAACAACTTTGCGCGAACAAAAGCTAAAAAAATCCAAGTAAACTCAGTTAAAACAAACAGCAAAAGCACGAGGAAAATGTCCACTTCAGTTTTCCAATGTCAAGGTTAGAGTTCTTTGACGTGATTGGCTATTCGTTACTAAAAAAGGGAATACATAGAGGGGAGAGAAAGATAAAAATTGTTATTTGAAATTTAAAAGCAAAAGAAATTTTTTACACCCACCCCCCCCCTCCAGCCCCCTTCCTTATCAAAATTTCCTGTGTCCTTCTCTGCAACGAATGATAGTACATTTCAAAGCTACATTTTCCAAGATAAGGATAGGTTAATGTTTTGCGAGAAGATGCACGCCTTGATAAGTGCACACAATTGAGCCACCTTTCCATGTTATGAAGATGTTAAGCTAAAAAAAGTCCATATAATATAGCCTAACATTCGTTTTCGTTTTACTGTTGATCGATCTCCTAGCTAGCCATGCAAACGATCAATAATTCAGTCAGTAAATCAGTCAGTAATTTTTTCAGTCATTCAGTCTGTCAGTCAGATAAATAAACAGTCAGCCAGTCAGGTGGTTAATCCATCAGTTAGCCAGACAGTCTGTCATGCAGCTGGTCAGTCAGTTACCCGGTCAGTCAGTCGATCAGTCAGTTACACTGTCAGTCAGTCGATCAACCAGTCAACCAGTCAATCCAGTCAATCAGTCACCCAGTTAATCAGTCACCTAGTCAATCAGTCAGCCATTATTTTATTCATTCAGTTAATTAGATGATTAAAAAACTGTTAGCGGTTCAGTCGATTAAGCTGCCAGTTAGGCAGACAGTCAGTTGGTCAGTCGGTCACATAGCCGGAGTGTGAGTGGGTGAGTCAGTCCGTCCGTGGGTCAGTCAGTCAGTTACCCGGTTAGTCAGTCAGTTAGATAACGAAATAAACTGTCAGCCGTCTAGTCGTTTAATCTGTCAGTTAGCCAGACAGTCAGTTGGTCAGTCAATCCGATGGCCAGTGAGTCAGCTGATGAGTTAATCAGTCAGTCGGTCAATGAGTTACCAGGTCAACAGGTCAATTAGATAATTAGATAAACTGTCTGCTGTTCACTCGTTTAATCTGTCACTCAGTCGGACTATCAGTCAGTCAACCAATCAATCAATCGATCGATCCAACATTATTTCATTCATTCAGACAATCAGATAGTTAAATAAACTGTCGGCCGTTCAACAGGTTAATCTGTCCGTGAACCTCAGTCAATCAATGCATCAGTCAATCAATGCACCAGTCAATCAATGCATCAGTCAATCAATGCAGTCAGTCAGTCAACAGTCATTCAGTCAGACATCAGGGCAGTTGCTCAGTGACTCAGACTGACCGATAGCAGAGCCAACAGTCAGTCAGCAAGCCGACGAAACTAGAATAATCGATAGAGAACTCCTCTTGCAAAAAACGTGCTTACTTTTTATGGGTCTGCACCATTTGATTTGCGATCTGAAAACGTTGGGTCTTCCTTCTTTTTCGTTTCTTTTCAAATGAACTATCACTAATTGTGGTCAGAATGCAACTTGAGTCTATTACTTCTTTCATGCGATGTAATATTTTAATTCCATTGTTTTCTATCACAGAGTCCTTACCGTGCCCAGTCGCACATGAATGCGATGCCAACTCAACTTGTATTAGAGATCCCAACTATCCTTATAGTCCTTATTGCAGATGCAAAGCCCATTATGAGAAGTCTGATGATGGCGCCTGTATAGGTAAGATCAAAAAAGATCAAATTCTTCAATAGCGCTATTTATTTGAAGCCCATTCACCCTGGACTTGATAAATTTGAAAACATTGTTTTCATTCTGAAACTTCCCCTAACATTTCCATCCACGCCGTGCCGGATAAACTTCGCCAAATGCAACAGTTTTGGTGACAGAAACGCTTTACATTTGCATAATGGGAATAAATCAATCATTTCGTCAAAAATTAGAAACAGTGATCTCGGCATTTTCGAAAAGCTACATTTTCGCTCCGAGTTGGTGTCAGTGGACGGTGCTGGTGGTGCGCGATGTTGATGAGTCGTCAGTGTGCATCTCCAATTTATGAATCACTGTAACAAACCTAACGTTGAATGTCCTTAGTCTTCTTTTTTTTCTGTTTACATGGAAGAGAGGCAGATTACCACTAGTAGAGTGTTGTAGATTTTAAGACTGATCATCAAGGATGTACTTTTGTTTATCTATGGATCATTATTGTCATTTTTTTTTCAAGAAATTACTGAGTGAACATTTGAAAAATGTGTGCTTTAGTGGAGAAGTTCGCAAAATAATTGTTGACAATCAATTTTAATAATATGATGGACCAAAGTTAAATTACTTCGGGACTACCTCCTCCCTTGCATGAATTTTTATGTTCTAGTCAGTCAGACATCTCTTCTTCTCGTCTCAGTGCATATTTTTTAGCGCGGGGGTTTCAAATATATTTTCCGAGGTGCATGAGCAGAACACATTGCAATTAAACAAACATAGTAGACTAATTTTAGGGGTAACATAGCGTGTATTTATCTTATATCTATTGTATACATGCAGATATAGACGAATGCAAAACTCCAAACAAGTGCCCAGCTAAGCACAAATGTGTAAACATGCCTGGCTTCTATGAATGTTCTTGTAAAGAAGGATACGAGAAGGGAGATGGCGACGAGTGCGTGAGTAAGTACCACCGAAACTTCCAATTCGAGATTTTTCGTAAAGGTTTGAATAATTTAAATCCCTGATGCTGACCAGACAGTTTGCTGCCCCAAAGGTGCTGCTGCATACAGAGTAGTTTCTCGAAGAATTTTCGATCACACACAGTAGTTTCTCAAAGAATTTTCGATCCCCACGCGTTTGTAAAATCGGAACGAGAATTCTCTGTTACCGGTTTGGTTTATTCAGGAGCCTTCTGCACACGCTTTGCTGGAATAGGGCAACGAAGTTCCCATGCGCAACAACAATATCAAGCTATGTTTTGCTGTGAACAATTTTCTTCTCGTGGCTAGTTGTCCTTGCGTTCATCCGAGTTAGCTGACCCTAAGAGTATTGCAACATCGAGCTTTTCATCGAAGAGGTCAAGAGAAGCAAAGTTCTTTTTGCTCTTCTCAAGCAAATGCATGTGATTTACCTTTATAGAAATGAAATGTTCATGCGGTGACAATGGTAAGTGCGATGACGACGGAAAGTGTACTTGTAATGAAGGATATGAAAAAGATGGAGAAGGAGTATGTGAAGGTAAGTGATTACCTTTACTTGCCTCATCATAATGGTCTTTGGATTGAGATAAACCGATAAATTTCTATGTGCTGCGTAGCTCTTTGGTTAAATTAGAGTGCGTGCAAAGTGTCATGGCTTTGAAAAATCTCCATACGATATTGGTTTGTTCGTTGTTGGGAACAACGGCCGCTGCAAGATTTGTTGTGGTAAGGGGCGAAGAAGTAAATGCATTTTCCGTGCAACAAGAGAACTAGAACACCAGAAAGAAAACTTTGTATGCTCAAAAGTTTTTCAAGGAATTTCTCTAAAGTTGCGACAAAAGATAAATTTTATTCTGTTTGTGCTAAACAACCTCCAGCTGTTCAAAAGTTCGCAGTGAAAAGAGTCTGAAAATAGCAGTATCTGATAATTTAGGCTTAACAGGCGGTGTTATATGTAAACCTTGATCATAATTTGGGAATCGGGTATTTTGTTTGTATGAACACAGTATTTAAATAACAACCAGCTTTTCAATCTTTACCTTGAATATCTATTATACTTATAATAAAAAGAAAACTACACGTTAGCTCGAAGATATAAATTTTATGTTCGAGTGGCAAGAGCAATAGCTCACTAGTTCGATGCGCTCCCTCGTGAGATATTGTTCTTGCCACTCGAACATAAAATTCATATCCATGCGCCACCGTGTAACATCCTCCATTCATCATTTTCTTTTCTTTTATTATACTAGACATTGACGAGTGTAAAAAAGGGGCAAAGTGCACCGGTGATGGAGAGAAGTGTGTAAATGAACCAGGGGGACACTCTTGCTTATGCAGAGCGGGATATGTGAATAATCATGGAGGATGTGTCAAGGAACCTCGTAAGAATTTGTTGGCATAATATGAATGTTCTTGTGTATGATAGCGTCCTCGAGTAAATTTATCTGCTTCCTGATGAGGGATACCTTAATCCTAGGTCTCTCTCCTTTTCGTCAACCAAAATTGATGGTCGTACGTGATGCTTATTAGGTTTTTAAACTGTATTAGTCTGCGACTCTTGCAATAAAGAAAGAATTTGAAACGTCACAAGCACTGATAAGTAACGAAACACATGCACTATCCCTCGTGGAATTGCTTAGAGCTAGTTAATCAAGTGAAGGTGGACATCAATAATACTAGAGGATAAAGTTCGTATTCAAAGGCAGGCATGCAATATCCTCTATCTATCTTGAACAGAATGCAAGTGTACATCGCACGAAGAATGCTTCAACGGAAAGTGCAGGTGCAAGAAAGGATACAAGAGGAACTCAAAAGGGATGTGTGCTCGAAAACGTAAGTACTATTCACGAGTGAAAAAAGACGTATCCTTTTAATTTGGATACTTAGACTCTGAACTCTAATTGTGCAGCGGCTCTTACTTTCCTGGTATGAATTTCCATCTGTTCGTCATTTGGAGGATAAATTGTGTTAAGATCACTTGATTGAGCCAATGGTGTTCTTTGTTATCAGAATGTATTTCAAAGGGTAAGAAATATGTATTTAGTCTAATAGAGAGCGAGAGAAAATATACTTAACAATCTTTGATCATATTATTCATTTTCTATATTTCTATGTTATTCATTTTCTGTTTTTTTAAGGTGGCTTAGTTGGTTCAGGCTACTCTGTACACGTCACCAGTCACCTGGGCTCCCTCGGCCTCGTCCTTATGCTGCTTGGGCGCTTGGCCGTTACAGCATGAGGAACCGCGCCTACTGCTTGCTTTGCTGCTGCATGCTCATTCTTTTAACTTTTCTCTTTTTGTCTTACAAAAACATCTGTATGAAATTACTGTATTTGTAAGAGATACTTCTATAGGTGATACAAATCTATACGGATGATTCAAGAAAGTTTGAAAAAATTATATTTTTAACTCCTTACACTGATATCTACCCTTTCAAACATAATTTTTCACGTTCAAATAACTGTTTATCTGAACCTCATCAATTGTACTCTTTCACTCGTTGTTTCATTGAGTTTGTTTCGTGTCTCTTCAAAGATTTCTTACTATTTTTTTAACACAACCATCAAGTCCTCTTGTTATCCTGAATGATGTGAAGTTACGTGAAATTTTCCCTGATATTTGATGTCAAACATTACCAGAATTGAACTTCTTACCTTGTCAATCAATAAATTTGCTTCGCCTTGCTTTGCTCGCTTAGAAAAAAATGTTGTCTTTGATGATCTTTTGTCTGTATGAATTGGTCTCCCGGGAAGACGCGAGGGAATATATATCGCACAATCTCAGCTGACTGAAAATCTCCCTTTGATGATTGAGAGGATGAAATTATCAGTCATGATGAAAAGCAACGGAGTCAATAGCTTACTTAAACTTTTAAACAACGAACAAGGTTACATTCCTTAACAAAAAAATTCTTAAAAAATCTCACTTCCGGAGTAGAGCGACCTATTCAGGTTTTCGATTGGGTTATACTAGTTTAGGACTGGGGCTCAAAAGAAATAAGTATGTACTTAAACAATTATACGTGAATAGCCTAAAACGCGCGCACCGATTGGCTACTCAAACTCCGAATATAGTTTGTTAGTATATGCCACTAAGGTTACTATTCACCTCTTCACAATGATTGTTAATAATGAAATTTTCAACTCCAAGTAGTGCATTTCTAGTGTTCTGATTGGTTTATCAGCTCATTTTCTGAATCACCTTATAGAAATGCATTGCACCAACTGTTGCGGAGCTGGAAAAAGGCTCCGCCAAATAACCAAACTTTTCGCACTTGTTGGATGCAAGACTGGTTAAGCCAAATCAACGCTATGCGCCATGTTGGCTATTTACCATCACATTTTCAATGCGCGCCCAAAAATTTTATAATCGTTGCAGGAACAAATGAGTCAAACTCATCCTTTTGTGCTACATTATCTTACTGCTTTAGTATATACTACAATAACTATTCACCTTAGTATCGGTGGTTAGTGGTGGATATCTGCTTCGTTGCTCGGTAAATATCCACCTCCAGCCACCTCTACTTCAATAAATAGGTAAATAGTTGAAAGCATACACTGAAAAAAGTATGATTCTTAAGTGAAAAACTAAAAAAGTAAGAGTGTTTGAACTGAAATATGAAGTTTTCACTGAAATTAGCGCAATTATGTCAACAAAGTGTACTTCGCTCTCAAATAAGAATCAATTTCCCTTAAAAAAAATTGAAGCCCCAAAACAAGAAAAAATTTCCCCTTTTAAAATAATATTCTCTTAACAAAGAGTCACTTAAAATGCATTGCACTTATATCGGTGTCTTCTATTTCTTTTAAGTGTATCTGCTTGGAAGTAGGTTCAAATTCCCTAAAGAATGTACTTTAATATTTTACTTATTTTAAAATCCTTATAAGAGAAGAATGACTATGAAGTTAAGTGAATTGAAATAAATTTATTTTGTTGTGCTGCACTGTGCACCAGGAACATGCATCCAATCCCCTCCTAAAACACTCAACAAAAACAGCATGATACCAGCACAAGCTGTGGTATAACTCAAATAATAAATAACAACTTTAAAACACAATTGAAATTCACATCTAACTGTAGATATTGATAGAAAATATAACATTCTCATAACCAAAATATTTGTTACTTTAATTGAGAACAGCCATGGAAGCAAAGTCATGCAAACAATGAGCTGGAACTGATATTGAGAAGATTTAGTTATTTTGTATATCTGAAATGCTGCCTTTCAACTTAATGTAACTAGAGCCATGATATATATACATGGCCAAAGGTGTGTGAGTAATTTGCATATCTGGCGTGATTGAAGTAATGCATGAGGCTTGTGGACGAACCTCAAAAGCTTTAAGTGTTTCATCATATCCTACCGTTTCTAGACGTATTACATCATGGTCTACATCATCAAACTGGATGGCCAAATAGCATTTATCCTCTATATATTTTGTTCCATGAAGTTTAATCCATTTAAATGATTTCACATTTATTTATTGAATTTGGATCAAGAGCAAGAGTGGAAGAAATCCTGTCCTTTATTCTTGACAATTCTTCTCCTTTGGGATGTTGCACAGGACCATATTTCATTACCCTTAAATATTGAACCAGCACTGCAATTCATGGCTGCCTTCTTTTGATGGTGATTGGATAAGGATAAACAAATGTTCTTCAAATTCAGTATTTTCTTAAGGTCTTTGAAGTATTGATGTTTTGCCTCAAAACGCATGGCCTACAAGTTTATCAGTGGACCAAGAAGAAGCATAACTTTTGGAAAATGTGTAAGGTAGTGCTGCTTTGGAGTAAAAGGTTGTTCAGGAAAAAGTTCATTGAAGAGTCTCAAATATTCAGCAACATTTTCCTCTAGCTATGCTATGGTTTCAAGGCTAACAACTGATGCAAAGCAAATTTCTGTAATGTCACTTAACAAAATGTATAGCTCCCAGTGGCTGTCAGAAAAGTTAATACTGTCTCCAACAACAAACAGAAAAATGCGAAAGAGTAAACAACATTTTGCTGCATCTTGATTCAGAGTTGTAGAACCATGGAGATCTTTTTCACATATATAGTTGGGCTTATCAGTTATTTCCATGTAACTATATGGGATACTTTGAATGGCACTGTTTATTGTTGCAAGACTGGTTACTTTAGTGTCAATATAATGTTTTATAAGAGCTTGTAATGTTAGGGGTGGAACTCCCTCTAAGAGAACATGCATAACATCTGGAGGAGTTTGTTTAAACATATCGAAGTGTGGAAAGTCAGTGAGGATACTTTTCCTGTTAATACCATGACTGGTTCTGTAGTGGTCCTCAAGGGTCTGAGTGGCTCCACTGATCACACTACATTGCTCTAAATGCTTCTTGAGTGTTTATGCCTCAAAATTTTCCTCTCTGAATCCATTTTGCATGGCATTATTATCAGCATTACAAAACCTGCACTTTCTGAGGGCACCACCCACTGATTCCTTCAAACCAATAGCTTTGTGAGCAGTTGGATTATCTGCTACATATGCCACCAAAGATGCTCTCATACATATTGTCTCACCATCTTTCAAATTGATTGGATACCCATCTGGCATGCTGTGTTGCTTCAAGTCATTCAGGAAGGGTTCAAGAATGATGTCAAACCCATAGGTAGCAATATCCTCAGACTTCACCACTGCAAAAAGATTGATTGCATCAAGAACACTGCAATATTTTGTGGGGAAGTTACTTACCAAGTAGTAAAACAATAAAAGCTTGTGTTTCTTTACCCTAGTGCCCACAGCATTACACCGTTCTATTTCATCACTATACAGGATAAGCCCTAATGTGTTTCCATCAATAGCAAAGAGAGGGTGATTGGATAAGACTACACCATCCTGAAGAAATTCCAGTTTGCTATCAGATCGATTATAGTTAGACTGCAACAGTGCTTTTCTCAACTCTTTATCAGACAATAAAGCTTCCAAGTTCTTAATGAGAGGAATAAAACAATAAGTGTGCTTCTTCAACAACTGATGATTCTTTTTTCTGCCATGTCCTCTGGTCCTTGAAAGTGTTGTTCCAAGAGTCCTCTGTACTGGTTGCTACAACAAAATAGATTATGAAAATCATTCCAGGTCATTTATATTTTTAGAACTGAGAAACTTGTCGCATTTCAATGCTCATTCTTTCATATTTTTTTTTCCATAACTGTCTCCCTTCAGTTTCTTGTTCTCCATTTTTAATAGTTCTCAATAATGTTTTGTATTTAATGACCTATATACCAGTGAGAGTACTCTTGGATGTGGAAAATACATGTATAAATAATAAACAGAATGACCATTACTTTTTTTAAAACAACAAAGGTCTCAAAAACAAACAGTTTGCTGAATATTTAGGAGGCAAGCAGAGAGTGCTAACTATTAATTACTCTTAATTAGTCCTCAAAAGTACATACCACAACATTGAAGTGTTGGTTGATAAATTGATTTCTCAGCCAATTGCTGTGGCAGCGTTTAAATGGGGGAAATCACTTAAGTCCAAACAGTCACTAATATCAACTCTGTTTTCCAATTTCCTCTTGACTCTTTGGCCAGCTAACAACACATTGTCCTAGCAGATTTGCGTAGTATAGCTCATAACAGATTTAAGAGCACTTTGAGGTAGTCCGTATTCCTCTCTCATGCTAAAAAACAACAACAAACAATCTCACTTGTAAATCGTTCGAGCAGCACGCCCCTCCCCCCCCTTCCCGGCACACTGTTACTTTTCATCTGGTCATCCAACTCATTTGGATCGATGCCCGTTTCATGAGCAGTAGCTAACTTTCCAGATTCGTCGGCTTCCTCCACAGTCAAATCAGCTGAGTGTTGCAAACTGTCCTCGTTTCCTTGTTCAGTTGGCACGATAAAGTAATTCCCGTGCACTGGAGGAAGGGTGTGACCTTTGTATACATCGTCGTGCTTTCTACGAACGTGTTTGTAAAAACTGTTGTACTTAAGGAAAACTTTTTGGCAACCTGGTGAGTCCCCGAGACCACAGGTAACTTGAAATTCGTCGTCTGAGTGTACTAAATTCAGGTGAGTGAACAAAATTCGCAAAGATATTGCGCTGAATACGCACGAAAGAAACATACATGTCCACATTTTCGGGAGCCTCGCTCTCAATTCTTCAGAAGGAGACTTGGACCAAGATCTTGACAGCCTCGATTTCAAGATTGCGTAGGTTTTTTTTCTTTATTTTTCCATCGGGCTTGCGGAGAGAAGAATTGTTGACACTTTCACCATCAGATTTGGCGAAAAAACTTCAAGAAGTTGGGTTACCAAAAACGCTAACACAATGCTTAGAAGGTAAGGATTGTATTGAATAGTATGTCGCCTTACTGTTTTGTTAAACAGAACTAGAAAAAAAACAGAACTAGAAAAGTGTCCTGTGAGTGCATAAACGATGTGTTCCTGAGAGACACTTTTCACTTACTAATTAGTGAGAATTATTATTCATTTGGTAATTCTGTGATTTTAGAGGAGACAAGAGGACCTTCCAGACGAGGAAACACGCAGCAGCACTGGAACTGATCAGTTTTCAGTCACAGTGTCATCGCATAGATCATCTCCAATGGCGTCAAGCCCAAGTACTTACAGTGTTTCAAGTGGAAATTTCAACTCTAGTTTCAGATCTCTCTCAATATGATCTCTTTGTTGTTCAGAAACTGTCCTTGGGGAAGGAGGTCCAAAACAAGCTGTAAATTCTAACACGTGTTTGTATAAACCTGTTGATTTACCTGCAGACTTTGAACTACCCGATAAGTTTGGGAAAAAAATTGATCAGACTTTGAAAGAGTGTAAAAAGCCAGGTTCAGTGCCACCTGATGTGATGAAAAGGGTTGTTAGACAGGTAGCTGATCATATTGAAGTAGAGAACCTTAGCCATCCAAAAAGACCATTGAGTGGGTCGCCTGGACTTACTGCTTGAAGTATCCTGGGCTGAAGACAGCTAATCCCCTGGACATCTTTGCCAAATCTTTCAATGAATGGGTAGGTGTAAAACTTGTGTTGCAGTATTTACAGTAGGTCTTTAAAAACAATCTCAATATTAGAATTAATGTTCCTGCATGCAAAGCTATTTGCTTTACTGTCATTGCCTCTAAGGGAGTGCTTGCAGAAAAACTTAGAAGAACGCTACAAAATAAGTGCTACTAGGATAAGTGCAAGTCTGTGGAAGGTGATCATTTTCAACTTGAGGCTAAAAAGCAGAAGACTCTGGAAACAGATGAAGGTAAGTCAGTCATCTGACAGTGCTGGAAATAATTTTTCTTGTTGAGCAAAACACAGGTTCTTTCAAATCTTTATTTTGGCTGAACATACTGAAAACTTCTGGGACATTAATTAGTACAATTTTGCATTTTATGTAATTACCATCCACAATGTTAAATGATAAGGGTCAGGAAATTTTGTTATCTGTCTATCCTCTGAAGGAACTCCTATAAATGTGGATGATAATACTAGTTTGGAAAGGCACAGAGGAAGAGTGAAAGAAAAATTCACCAAATGAGGAGGTAGTGAAAGAACTGATGACTGCTGAGTTCATCAAGTATAGAATTCTCATTAAACAACTTGATGTCAGGACAAGAGTTAGGGAGACCTTGACAAAATATCCTATTCTTGCTAATGGATATCAGGTACACTGAGTTACTGTATGCTAGTTATCTAACTCATAATGAGTACACAAGGCTGATAAAATACTTTTGTGATTAGGTCAGTCAAGAGGCATACATGTAATATATGTTTTCCATTTGTGTTTTAGAAATGACTATTTCAAAATGAATGATCATGACCTGTTTTTATGGTCCTTCAAATGCCATAAGCTGTTTACCACATGACCCATTACTGACACTTACATGTATGTTTGATACAAAAAAAAATAGAAATCCTGAAAACTATTTTCCTATTGTTTTCTTTAGCTTTCCAGGTAGAAGAGGAATTAGAAAGAATTTTAAAATTCAAAAAGAAAGTTACAGGACAAGTAGAACAAATGCTTTCTAACTGGAGAAGGCAAGTTGTCAAATTAAAAGCATTTCGCTCTCAGAGGTTCAGTATTGCTGAGCAGGAAGTCACAGGTAAAGTACCACAACAAATTTCATGGTGTATAAAAATAAAAAAATTTGCCAGAATTCTGGCTAGTTTACAGTATTGTGACAACAAATTCCTGTCTGTCTAAAGTGTTTAAGACATTCTTTCAGGTCTGTCAGATAAAGTAACAATGAATAAAGGGTGACAGTCCAAAAATGCTTTGAACTTTTTGACTGGGAGCGTGTCATCTCTCCACTGAGGTCTTTGTTTTACTTAGCCCCTCTGTCTGATGTCTGTGTTTATAGCGGACTATTTAATCATGTTTAATTGTTGCAGTGTGACAATGTTGATTTATGCAACATGGCAGCAGTGTTAGCTTTCCTTTTGTAGTAATATTTGTTGCATCTAACAAAATAATTTGTTGTTAATTTTTGTATTTTGTAGATACTGATGTGCTGAATAACTTCAGTAAAGTATTTCCAACAGTCTGTAAAAAGAAAAAAGGAGCTGCTCAAAGTCATTCTCCTTTTGTCAAGCTGACGTCCTCTGAGGTAAAATTGCATTCCTAGTATGTTTCTTTACTGAAAACTGAGTGTACAAAGTTTAGCTGGTTGTACTTTAAAGAGCAATAATTAGAAATGTCTCCCTGTGAATCATGTCCTTCTTTGCATTTTACTTCAAGGAAAGTCCAACATATTTGTCTGCAGCAAAAGAGCCAAACATTCTAGTCCATGATGATAAAGACAGTGCAGATGATAATCCAAACAGCCCATACAGTCTTATGATTGGAGAACATTTATACTGTCAAGTTACCAAAAGTGAGAATACATTAGGCCACTGTTTAATTCAACTTCTTTCCCTGTATTAAATTTACCACCTTGAATACCCACAAAGATTCAGAAACATTTATTTTTATCTACAAAAGTTTGTTTTAGGAGATCATAAGCTCCTTTGTGCACCACAGTCATCAATAAGCTACCACAAGTCAATTCAATCATACCCTATTTGGTTTTTGCCAACTTACTCTGAGTAGAGTAGTATCAGAGAAGTCCCTGTTGATAAAGATACACTATTGCATTCAACTTAATTGAGAGAATGCATGAGTGTCACACCATAACTTCAATTTTTAGACTTGCTTTGAAAGCAACTTCATGTTCAAAGCTCCCTTTACAGCTTTATGTTCATATCAACTTGATATTGTTTGAGATACTCACAAGTAATTTAAATTATATACATACAAATATATAGCTGTTTTATAGTAGAGCTAGTTTACAGCACAGATGCAATCAGAGGCTCAAATTTAGTGGTAGTGATTGGAATCATCCAAATTTTTTATTGCCTTAGAGCTAACATAGTATGTTGTGGTGATTCTGGAAGTTTAAAGTTTGAACTCTATTCTCCAGATTCAATCAGTGTTGCTGGACCAGGTGTAAACTAGCCCTAGCTGATGTTGTTGTACTTATTGTTGGTCTTGATATAGTTATAGGCTTAATCAAGAGCCTTTGATGTTCATAATGATAGATGTACAATTTTATATAATGATTGCTGAGGTTGGTTCCAACCAAAAGTTGAGATGACAGTCTTGGAATTTTTTAAATTTTAAAAACTATTGCTGTGTAAGTCTTGTTATCATTCAAGACAAAAGTAAAAATTGTTGTTTTTCATTCCATGGTGTGCAATTTTTATTTTGCTTGGATTTTTCCTTGTAGATTAATAGATTTTTGAAGCATTCACCTCTTTTTTTATACCATCACAAACATTTGCATTTTAACTTCCCAAAATGTTAGCAAGCAATGAACAAAACATTCCTTTTTTAACAAGAGGGCTTCCTTTGACTGAAGTGCATAGTCTTTAGAAAAAGGGGGTATCCCCTTAAACTAGGGGATATATCCATTAACAAAGGCTTATTGTCACATCATTGTATGGGTGTGACACTTAATCTGGGCTAGGCTATTTCCTGCACTTAGGTTTACAGCCTACTTAATGAGGAAATTCTTCTCTTAAATTTGATTAAGTGACACTTGATCAAATATCTTTAGATCTTTTAAATTTGGTGAACAGTTGTTGACCAAGTTAGTTAACAGCCTTAATTAAGCTCAAGGCAAGGCCATAAATTCTAGTAATATCGTTTTACTCTACCTGACTGAGGGTTTTCACCCTCAACTTAAGAGAGAATGACTCAACCCACGGACAGCCATTTAAGAGTTTTACTCTTAAAAATAAGAGTTTTTAACTGAAAATGGGAAACTACTTTTTGCGGTGTAATTATGAAATCACGGGAAAAGTAAGAAAAACAACAGGCTTTTTGGCTATAAACTTCCTTTGCCCAGTGAACATTCCTGGAGTAGTTTGTTCCTGCTGGGAACTCCGATGTTTCTAGAGAATTAAGAAATTTGTTTTCGCGTTTGGCATACCAAGGTTAGCCGTCTCAAGAATGTGATTCGACCAGTACGTCAAACTCAAAATGATCTCAATGATCTCAGTAATGACTTATATTAAGATTTATCGCTGACATGAGAAATTGACCCGGGTTTTTTCCTCCCGCTTCACATGAAAAGACGAGAATTTCTCTGAAGTTTTGCTATCAACGGTCTGCAATATGCCAACCTCATCGACCATGCGACCTTTCGACACTCGTCTTAAACAGAACTAGAATTACTCTTTTCCTAGATTCTTTATATCTCAATACGATTATGCAGTCTAAGATGTTAAGAGAAATACCACATTCAGAGCAATTTAAAGGTCTTCGGAACTTGATAGCTTTGCAATGTTTGTGTTTGAGTCGACTGAGTAGATGTGCATAACCCAGTTCAAAGGAAGTAAGTACGCTAGCGCTTCCAGTTTTAAAAATCTCAAAAATATCTCCTCAACTTCAATCTCCTCAAAACAGTTAACTTGGATGCAGTTTTCCTCGCTCACGTCGAGTCATGTCTTACTTAAGTCATTGTGACGTAGATAATCAGGAAACTACTGAACGACTCAAGTAATCAGTTTCTTTCGTCGCGCTTCACTTAAATGCTAACATAGACCTCTGGAAAATTGACTGACCTTCCCCTCAAAATGCGGTCTTTGTCAAGACAGATTCTTTCTTTAATGATGATCACAATTATCTGTGTCAGAGTTGCAAGTTGTAAGTTTCTTGACTTTTTTTAAGTACCTTTTCGTTGGAAGTGCTTTAAGTATTCTTTTTTAATTCCTCACCGGTTCTGAGCATCGTTGTTGAGTTATGTTATGTTAGAACTCGGGCTCAGCTTGCAAAGCGATAGTGTTGAACGACAAGCGGCAAGAAATGTCGCCCACTTGTCCTTTAGTCGTTCATCAGGAAAACGTTAAGTTTTCGGACTGATACCTTTTAACGGTTTTAACCAGAGCGCGCCATGTCGCGCCAAAGAGAATTTAAGAATTTGTTCATGCTTAGCGTGCGTACATCGAGTTATGGATGCACGCGGAAAGTTTGAAGAGCACGAAAAATGTGTAAGAGTAGCTCGAGGCGCAGCCGAGAGCAACTCTAGCTTTTTGAGTGCTCTCCAAACTTCCCAAGTGCATCCATAACTCGATATACGCACAGCTAAAAGCACGAGCAAATTATTTTATAACAGAGCGACAACAACGATCTGCACGAAGAAGCCTTTTATTGAAAATTCTCACTACGCACAAAAAAAAGTAAACAAACGTCCCTATTGGCTGGTCAAAAACACGCCACATTTTATACTTTGGTTTGACCGATAATTGTGAATGAAAAGCTCAAAATTTACGGGGAAAATGGAGAAAATCAAAGCCAGATGAATTCAAGTGTCACTAAAAAATTTTTTAAAAGTCAAAGACCCGAAGTTATCAAGGGTTTTGATTGTTCAAAGTAATGTTTACGATTCCGACAAGTTTGCGAAACGTGCAACTTGCGAGTTTTTTTCGGCTTTTTTGTTGCTTGTTGGATCAGGACCAAAAAGGTCAATGCCGATAGAAAAATTGGGTAGTTCTTCGCTGGTTTCTTTCATATTTCAAAGAGAAGGGAAACTGCACTGCAGCTTAACAGGACGAAAACTGAAGCCAGGTTAAAAAAATGCTCATGTCACCTTATTTACGCACTGGCGTCCGTAAATAAAGATTTTGTTCATAGCGGCTCAATAGGACTTACATAGTGCAAGCACGCGCACTATGTTATAAATTTAGTTTGTTTTAGAAGGTTTACGTGCCATTTCTCGAGTCACCATGGTCAGAATAGTTTTAAATTCGTTTCGACCTAAGAAGTAGAAAGACAAGTAACCAGAGCAAGACTAAGTTTGTAACTTGAAAATTGCGGCTCGCACCTCTCCATTGCGAGGTTAAAAACGGCCATCTTCTAGTAAAACGTATCCCTTGCCGATGAAATGTCCCTGTTATAGTTACACCAAACAACACTCACTGTTGCACATGTCAAGTTTAGCTTCTTAACAAATCATCTCCAAATTCACCTTAGCATGCGTCGGTGACAAAGATTGTAAAGGGGATCAGCGGTGTTTCAAGGGCGCCTGCAGAAAATCAGGTAAGAATGTTCCTAAGCTGCTCTATTAGTGACTTTTTATAACCATTGGCTGTTTTGAGATAAATAGTTTGTCATGTAGGAGAAAGAGAGAGGGATCTCGCTTTGCTTTGACTTACGAATTTCAATTTAAAAAGTCATCATGATAATAATTTAATAATAATAATTTAATAATGATAATTTAATAATAATAATTTAATAATAATAATTTAATAATAATAATAGTAAGTTAAGAACATGGTCCTGGATGATCCCTATTTTCTTTTAAGGAAATCTAGATCAATGTACCAAGCCTAGCGACTGCCATGAAGATGCCGTATGCCATCGAGAAAAGTGCCATTGCAGGGGACACACAGTAGGGGGAGGATTTGATTGTAAAGGTACTGTAATTGCAAATTCTAAAAGCTCAAAAATGTACGCAGGGGAATGAAGAATTGCTGCTGGAATTTTTGAGAACTAACCGTGCCAACAAAACGATTTATCTCCTTTCACTGTTTGCCAATTGAGTGGTCCTATGTGTCAGGATATCAAATTCTTGCCAGACTTTTCAATTCTTGTATCCCCAACTTCCTGTTCAGAATTTCTGTAAGAGTATATGCTGGCCCATACTGTTATTTTATAAGATTTTGACTATACTAAAAACTATTCGACATTCAGCCTCTAAAAATTAAATTTAAGCTGTTAGAGCTCTCCCGTAGGCAATAAACCAACTCCCAAGAGGAAATAACTCCTGATACCTGCGGTGGAATTTAGGTAAAACCCCATAGCAAATTTTAAGCAAAAACTAAGAGCTGCTTCTGCTAATTATCATGAAAATAGGAACAGAAATACACACTCACACAACAGTTTTTGAATCCCCCCCCTACCCCGGATCCACTCAAATAAGTCAAGGGTTTCACACATGTGCATTGGTAACCCTGGTATGCACTCATGCACGCTGGTGCCCCTGCATCTTGGCTTTCACATTGATGCAATGTAATGTTTATGTCCATTTTGTTTTGTATTGTAGCCTCTCTTCCCTGTCCAAAAGAATACCATTGTGACTCTAACGCCCTCTGTGTTGTTGATCCCAAGTATCCCAAGAATCCATACTGCAGATGTCATCTGGATTTTAAGAAGTCTAATGATGGTACTTGTGTAGGTATGATGTCAATATTCATAAAATGAACTCGCTTTAAAGCGACGAGGTCAGCGGAGAAAAAATGGGCTCTCATTTTCGTTCCTTCTTCTTTCAATTTCTACCAATACCTCGACAGATATCAGCAATCATGGCGGCTTCTACGCTCTCGTTTTGATGCAACCCTGGGGTCTAAAGTTTCCCTGAGGATGACTCAGTTTTTTAAGAGTACCACTGTAATCAGAAATTGACTTTGATCCTTTATCGTTTATTCATTTTATTTACTTTTTAGAAATGAATGAGTGCGAGAAGATAGGCAACCCGTGTTATGGCCGACGAGGATGTAAGCAAGTGGATGGCAACTATGGTTGCTTCTGTATGGATGGTTTCACTGAGGTTTTGGATAAATATGAAACAATTTGCAAAGGTGATATTAATCTTTAGTTCATGAAGAACTGCCTTCTCCGTGAATAAATTCTCATTTCTCTGTTAGCAATAATATCTTTATCTCGTTTAGCACAGTTATATTTTATAAGTGCGAAATGTTTCTTTCGGCGAAATGAAAGGTTGCATTTTTGGGTTGGGAAGGCAGATGGAACCACAGGAGGGAGGAGATTTACGCCTTTTATCTTTGTTAATTTTTTACTTGCAGATATAGACGAATGTAAGAGCCCGAACACATGCTCAGCTAACTCTCACTGCACAAACACGGAGGGTGCTTTTAAATGTGATTGTAAGGCAGGATTCCAGAAGACTGCTGACGGAGTTTGCGAGAGTAGGTACTCCAGGAAAGTCCATATTCAGCACATAGGAAACACTTTGCCCAATGTCTCTTAACACTTTACACCCTAACATCAGCATGCACATTCTTCATACTGTTCTCCAGGCATTTCCTTAGGTGGCATAAAGGAGAATTTGTTTAACAATCACGAGCTTCTTTTGTTGGTGATCAGCTACTTTAGCCTCCTGAATATTTGATCCAGGGTTGATATACTATAAGGAGAAACTAGATGGTAGTAACTGGGGATCAGAAGGTGAATCTGGGGCGACCAACGGTTAAAACACGGTACAAAAGTTCCTTGCTTTGAAATACAGCTGATGAACTCATCAAACGGTCGAAAGGGTACTCTCAGGAGGCACCAAAAGAAGTAAGTCAGAGAGTGAGAGAGTAAGCCAGGGTAAGGTTTGTTGAGGCGCGAACCTTTTTTTTTCCTGCAACATTTAAGTGCTTTAGAATAGTCCTAGTTCCACCTTTTAATCGCTAAATGTACATTGCGTGAAAATTAAGAATTTGTTCACGCTTAGCGTGCGTATATCGAGTTATGGATGCACGCGGGAAGTTTGGAGAGCACGAAAAATACGTAAGAGTACCCTAAGCAACTCTAGCTTTTTGAGTGCCCTCCAAACTTCCCAAGTGCACCCATAACTCGATATACGCACAGCTAAAAGCATGAGCAAATTCTTTTATGACAGAGCAACGATGAACAAAAAATGCTCACGTCATCTTATTTATGCACGGGCGTGCGTAAATTAAAAGATTTTGTTCATAGCGGCTCAATAGAACTTACATAGGACAAGCACGCGCGCTATGTTATAATAACAATTGTTTTCTTTCACAAAAGAGGAATGTGCTTGCCTTCCAAATGGAGAATGCAATGATGAAGGAAGATGCTCTTGTTTTCCTGGATATTTTGAATATAGGAAAGGACAATGCGAAGGCAAGTTACAACCACATCAGATTAAATCATCTTCAGATTTATTGAGACAGATGAACGGGAACAGTTTCCATAAGATTCATGGCATGTAGGTACTTAGATAAATGGCTTCATAGTCAGCTTGTATGAGCTGAAAAATCCAAAATTTCCACTGCGGCCTGGGTCCAGTTCCCGGAACTGGTGTCACATGTGGGTTGAGCTTTTTGTTGGTTTACGTCCCTGCTCCGAGGGTTTTCTCCGGCTCCGAGGGTTTTCCTGCGGGTCCTTCGGTTTTCCCACGGGTCCTTCGGTTTTCCCGCAGGTCCTCCGGTTTTCCTGCGGGTCCTTCGGTTTTCCTCCCTTCATAAAAACGAACATTCCAAATTTCAGTTGGACATGGATGGTCACAGTGGACAACAAGAGCCACCTTATGGAGTGTCCATTGCTGAATCTCATCATTATTGTTATTATTTTTATAACTATTACTGTTATTTTTATAACAATCGTTATTGTTGACTGCAGGCTTCATCGACACTGTTATGGGAATGGTTATGGTCAATGTTATCGTTACAGTTATCATTGTTGTGGTAGTTTTCGTTATAATGTTAACATTATTCATGTTATTGTTACTTACGTAATTGTGTCAATAACAAAATGCTAGAATATGACTGGTTCTTAACAGCTCTCGTTTGTGGTATAATCATCATGTAACCAAAACAATTTCCTCAAGAGTGATGGGTGCATTAGCTACTGTATTTTTCACTAATTATTCTTTAGAATTGTAATCGCACAATGAGTCGGCTGTAATCGGACACCTGTAATCGGACGGTTAGAGCAGCCAATCATACTAAGTCCACTCAGCTAAATTCATCAATCACAAACTGATTACAATAACCATACAACAACTACATACCCTACAAAACTGGGGAATTTCCAAAATGGAGGAATTTTTTAGTTAAGACAATGTCTCTACTGGGGATGTTTTCTCAAATAGATGTACTTGATTTTTTAAATTATTTTCATGTTACGATTGACAAGTCGGACTCCCGCTTTGCGGTCGTCCGATTTTGTAACCTCTCGCATGATTACAGATCGAATTGAACTCCACTCGGTCCTATTACCATCATTCATTAAAATTATCATAACTGTTGTTACAGTTATTTTTGCCATCTGTCACCAAGATACAAGGAGGTGAGGGTTGGTCGAGAATGGGCTACTCCGTTTTTGAGTAATATGTAAAACTGAAACTATGCTTCTAAATTCAAGCTTTTACTTAAACAAACTTTAGATTGACGATGAATGCTTTATATAGTCTCGTTTGCTGTTTAAAAGGAAGGAATGATCTCAGTTACGTGAACACAATTTATCATCTTTCATTTTAGACATAAACGAATGTGCTGCTGACGAGTCTCCCTGCACTGATGATGGCACTGAATGTAGAAACCACCGAGGGTGGTTTTCTTGTCCCTGTAAACTAGGATTTGTGAAGAGATATGATAAATGTGTTGAGGAAGGTACGTTTTTAAAACTTTTCACATAAACGACGTAGTTGTCTCAATCGCGACCATAAGATCAGTCAAAAGAGTGTTACAAGCAAGCGTGAACGAGAGAACCGTAAGGCCTATTCACACCATAGCTTAAACATGTTTTAAAGATGTTATGTTAAACGAGGTTGAAATTTTTCTTCTCCGTAGAAGCTGCTGAAACCGATGTTTGTCGACTTCAAATGTAGTGCAATGAAAAAAAAAAGTTGCGATTACTTGAATCCCAAGGAAAATTCACCTTTTCAGTTCTCTGTTTCTAATTTTCTTTCATTTCAAAACGGTTCAAATAAAAATGTTTTTCTGTGGTGTGAATGGGGTTTTAATCGCAAAGATAACATACGTCTTAAGATGTTTTTCCGCAAAATTAGACTGAGGAGCATACCGATTTAATGAGATGCCTGTAACAACTTATCATTCTCTAAGAGATAAATTGTACTATCGTCATATTTATTGTAGTTATTATCATTAGTAGGAAAATTGTTAGTACAGTATATTAAAATTATCATTTTTTTTGCTATTTCCGTTCGCGGGATTTTCCCAAATTAAACGTCATAAAAACGTCCCTCCGAGGAAACGTTTTTCAATTTGAAGAAAACGCAAAGTATGCATTTTTACTTCAGCTTAATCTGGCAACCATTTTAAGAGGATCTGTGATGTAGATTAAGGGACATATGAGAAATATCTAATGGATTATTGCAATTAAGTGCTCAAAAGAAACGATTGGTGAGAGCGCATGGAGCAATTTTCAACTGAGCGTCAAAAGTCATCCGGGATTACTTTTAATTAGTTTACTTCGTTTTGTAAATCGATAAGAACCAACCAACCAATCACGACTCGTTCTTCCGGGTTCTCCCATGCTTTAGATAGCTCGGTTGTTTGGCTTTGGGTTCTCATTGGCTCTTAGAGATATAATTCTCTCTTCTGATGGGTCGTTGCGATACCTTTGGTTTTGAGTTTACGACTCCATCAAAAACATTCCTTTCCCCCCCCCCACACCAATATCAGTATCTGGGCAACTGCCCACCTACCCCTCCCCTAACCCAAAAACAGTCAATTAATAACAAGTTAGGGTTAATGTTGGGTTAGGGGAGGGGTAGGTGGGTAGTTGCCCAGATACTGATATTGATCCAACGTTCCAATGGGGAGTGTGATAAGCTCTACACTTCGGAAAGAGATTCATAAATATTATCAACAAAGCACGATCAGGGGAGGGGTAGGTGGGCAATTTCCCAGATACCGATATTGATCTAATCCTACTGGGAGGACGTAGTCTCGAGTCCCGCTTGACAGTACAGACGTAGCGCAGCAAGGGCTTTTCACTACAGAACATTTCAAATCCACCATATCCAATGATGCATTTTTGAAAATGCAAATTTGCCTCTTTTCAAGCTGAGAAAGAAGAGGAGGAATGTAATTGCGCAGAGAATGAAGAGTGTTATCACGGAGAATGCATAGGTAAGGAAGGATATTTTAACCCAATTGACGGTAATGTCGCAATCTGATCGGTCAATATTCCGTTGTCGATCTCTAAGAATACAAACAACGCTTCTCGCATCAACGTGTCACGCTCTAAGAGAATCGTTTTATTTGACGTCGATATTATCGTAAAAAAACAAATCGACAGTGCTTTATCTGCGTCTCGTTGAGTTCGCAACATTGTGACCACTGATGACGAATATCGTTGTCAATATGAGAACAGAGCACGCTAAACCATTGTCGATTTGTTGAAGATACGAATTTACCCGAAGTATGTGTTGGAGGACGTAAGTAAGAGAGATAGTTATTGCTTCCAAATAGTTGATTGTAAAAAAGCGTCGAATTGATACTTTTCCAATCATCAAAATGACTGTATCCGAAAAAAAGTCGAAAATGATCATGAACTAGTATTTTAAGATGCTTTCTTCTGCAAGTGGAAAAAAATGCCTGTCCTAATGGGACAGCTAGATAAGACTACAAATCAAACTATTCAAAACCAGAACGCATGCTTCTATTAAGGACAATTTCCTTAATTCCAAGGTTACTTTGTTAATTCATCTGAAGATTGCTTTTTTTTTTTGTCAGAACAATTGTATGCTGAAGTGTAATATTTTACCAAGATGATGAATAAGGTTACTCTGCGTATTTGGCGTTTTGAAAGCTCTCTTTACAAGTGATGTAGATTATGAAACGAAATTTGTTTGTTGTAAAGGATGATCTCGGTTGCTTGACATGCACGCCCGTTTGCAAGGTTAATTTACATCGTATGCATGCCATCTCTCACGAGTTTCATATACATGAGCAAAACACGTTAGAGAAATCCAATGAAAAAATAACTGTACTAGTCTCTGTTTACATTTTGCGCGCAACCGAAAATCTGCAGGATAGGGATGCCTTTGTAACAACCTTTTTGGAGGGTTACAAACATTTTGGCGTCTAATCCCTGCTTATCTTTCTATTCTAATACTTACATATTTTTCTCCACATGCAGATATAAGTCTCCTATACGGTTTAAGCCACTCAGCACACGTTTCAAGTCAGCTAAGTGCATACGTCTTTACACTGATTGGGCACCTGGCCTTCAGTGCATGAAAAACCGTACCTCCTGCTTACTTTGCTGCTGAAGTGCTCACTTTCAACTTTATTTCTGTAAGGCTGGCAATAAATATTAATAAGAAGTGACAATTGAAAGACTCTCTTTGTTGTGATATAAATCACTCGTTACGATTTCAAGAAGTTTTTAAAGTCTCATTTATGCTCGTCACGGTTATTTCCCATTTTAATGACAAATTTTTAAGATTACAATTTCTTCTCCTCTAAAATTCGAGGCATCGCACCCTTTCCTCGTTTCTTCTCTGGGAAGTAATTTAACTTTTAGGTCAAGCGTTTCAGGATATGTTATGGTAAACGTACCGTCTCAGATCTTAGAGGTAGCGTGTGACAATTGTCAAGGTGTGTTTGTATTAAAAACAACGTTTACTTAGCACACAAGTTGTTTGAATTTTTTTCTTAGTATTTGATTACAATTATGTTTATTGTTATTATGACCAAACGTTTATGGTCTACTAAAGGGAAACTTTTCTCCAGAAAACATGTTCAATATTCATCATTGAAAAGTAACTATGAAATTTTGATATTGACCGCATAATCTTATCCGTTGACGATTGTCTCCAAATGCGCTGTAAATTCGATAGTGAAAGGCGCCGTTTTGAATCTTGCCCCGCAGCCTGACTATCTCACTGTAACGCAACAAAGTCTCGCTCCTTTTATGCAAGCTCTTAGCGATCTCCACAAACGATCAGAGGCTACACACAAAAGCATTCTTGACCAGAATACTAAATTTTTGCGGAAACAAGAGCAGAAGTCGATGAACTGTGCATTATAGTTTGGAAATTATAGTTTAATATGGCGGCGTCCGTTGAGGATAATTTTCGATCTCAAGTCGCAATAGGCAGTAAGTTTTTAACATTGTCTTTAAAAGCTAATTGGTGTTTCTTGAGTGTACTTCGTCTCAAGACTTTTATCGTATTGGTCGCGGAGATTAAAATGGGAATACTATTTACGGAACATCACGCGGACATTCTCCAGTTTCAGGAGAATAACCTTCAGTCACCTATTCTTGGTTTTCACCCACGTGACTTTCGTCTTGACGACGGTTGCTATCCGCCATGTTGGTGCCCAAACAAATAGTTACAAATGCGCTTATAGTAAGGTGAACGTGAGATAGTAGAAATGGTTCTTTGTGTAGTTTTCGGCTGTGGCAGTAGAAGCGATCGGGAGAAAGGGATTGGATTTTATCGAATACCATCAGTTATCAATAATAAGTCTACCTTCGAAGAAGAATTGACAACAGAGAGGAGAGAAAAGTGGATACAAGCGGTAAGTCGGGGCGACACAAAAGCAAAAGACGTTCTCAAAAGCGAACGAGTATGCGGCAAGCATTTTGTCTCTGGAAAGCCATCTCCTTACTGGGACAAGCACAATGTAGATTGGGTGCCAACTTTAGAGCTCGGAAAGAAAAGTTATAGCCGTGAGATAGACTATGAAGCGAGAGCAAAGAGGCAAGAAAGAGCGAAGAAAAGAGAGAAACACGCTATCGAGCAACAAGAACGCGAAGCGGCAGAGAAGCGTCAGAAACTCATCGAAAGCAGTCTTCCTGTTGCCCAGATCGACTTTAATCAGCCAAGCACCTCCACAGAAGAAGAAAAAACTGGAAACGAAGATGCCTTTTCCGGTGACCTTACGGCATGTGATGAAGGCAGTGAGTCTGATGAAATCAGAACGCAAATTATGAGAGATGCCGAGTGCCAAGCAGACACAGAGCTAAAGGATTCGGAATGCCAAACCACCGAATTAGAATACATGTTTCAAAAAAGCACGTATCGGGCACCGGATAAAGAGTTCTTTGACTCTGACGAGAAGGTTCGCTTCTATACTGGTCTACCTTCCTTGGAAGTGCTAATGGTTGTGTTTGACCATGTAGCTTCACATGTAAAAAGGCAAACTCAGTCACTCGATAGGTTCCAAGAGTTTATTATTGTACTCATGAAACTTAGGCTTAATGTACCGTTACAGGACCTTGCATACCGTTTTGTTGTATCGATTTCAACTATTTCAAGAATGTGAAAAGATAGAGGGGCCGCAGCCAGGATAAGACATCTTGTAAAATTTAAAAAACGATCTCTGGCTAAAACTTTTAAAAAATACGAGCTTTCGGCTGTTTGCGCTACAGCCTTCAACGGGTAAAATGATAAAAAGGTAAGAAATACTAGGTGTGAAGTACAAAGTAAAAAATTAAAAATGCTGATAACTAAGAATGTTTGTTAAAAAGAATGTTGTATTGTCCGGGCAAAGGACAGGAATTGTTGTCCGCATTGGGAGTTAACTTGGAATGCCACGCTTCTAGTGTTTTTCTTGTTCTAAAACTGCCTTTGTCAATAATAGATGCATTATCAAAGTCTATTGCGTGACTATTGGCCCAGACGTGATTGGAAATTCTTGAGCCTTTTGCCGCGGTTTTCACATTTCTGAGGTGTTCTTTCTTTCTTGTGTTGAAGGCCCTGCCAGTCTCACCAATATAACACCATGAACAGTCACCACAAGGAATTTTATAAACAACATTCGTTTGCGATTCCAACGATGGTCGAAATTTTGGAGCCGGGAACTGTTGTTGGAGGGTGATGAGTGGTTTGTTCACCACTGTGATGTCGTGTTTTTTGAGGACACGAGTCAGAGGTTCTGTTACGCCTTTAATGTATGGAAGAGAGGCGAACGACTTGCGTGATTCGGACGCCTCGACCATCTTGAAAAATGTGCCAACAAGTTCCTCCGGGGACAGCACTGTTGAGCGTCGGGTTTTTTTGGCCTGGATGTTTTTAATGAAATTCGATGGATAACCATTAGATTCAAGTGCTGAATAAACTCGATTTAGTTCTCGTTCTTTTCCTTCGGAGGAGTTGGGTAGCTTTAGGGCTCTGTGTAGAAGAGTTGCTGCTGTGCTGGCCTTGTGTTTATTATCATGGTGAGAATTGTAGTCTAGATATCTGTCCGTGTGCGTAGGCTTTCTGTAAACATCGACAGCGATGGTGCCATTTCTACGGGTGACCAAAGTGTCGAGAAAGGAGATCTTATTGTCACTTTCAATTTCGATGGTGAAAGAGATGTTGGCGTCAATTGAATTTAATGTGTCATGGAAAGCTGGCACATTGTCTTTTTTGATGATGCAGAAGCTATCATCGACATAACGTTTCCAGATTTTAGGAGGGACGGATGAACTGTTAATCGCACTTTCCTCGATCTCTTCCATACAGAGATTGGCCACTACAGGGCTGACTGGACTGCCCATAGCGCATCCGTGTACTTGTTTATAGACTCTGTCATTGAACATAAAATAGTTGTTGGACAGGGTAAATTGGAGGAGTGATATTATGTCATTGATGTCCAAATTTGTTCTGGATGGAAGAGAGGCATCCTGTTCCAGTTTGATCTTGATGTAATCACATGCTTTGTCAACAGGGATCGCGGTGAACAGTGATACAACATCGAAGGAAACCAAGACTTCGTTCTCGTCGATCTTGATGTCGGATATTTCTTTGGAAAACTGTAAGGAATTGGCAACAGAGTATCCGTTACGATTTTGAATTGGAGATAGAATATCCGTTAGAAACTTGGACGTGTTGTAGAGGGCTGAGCCAATACAGGTGACAATGGGTCTCAGTGGGTTCCCTTCTTTGTGGTGTTTAACTGAGCCGCGGATCGCTGGTGGTGTGCCGTCGGTTGAGTGAAGTTTACTATTTTATGTTCAATGACAGAGTCTATAAACAAGTACACGGATGCGCTATGGGCAGTCCAGTCAGCCCTGTAGTGGCCAATCTCTGTATGGAAGAGATCGAGGAAAGTGCGATTAACAGTTCATCCGTCCCTCCTAAAATCTGGAAACGTTATGTCGATGATAGCTTCTGCATCATCAAAAAAGACAATGTGCCAGCTTTCCATGACACATTAAATTCAATTGACGCCAACATCTCTTTCACCATCGAAATTGAAAGTGACAATAAGATCTCCTTTCTCGACACTTTGGTCACCCGTAGAAATGGCACCATCGCTGTCGATGTTTACAGAAAGCCTACGCACACGGACAGATATCTAGACTACAATTCTCACCATGATAATAAACACAAGGCCAGCACAGCAGCAACTCTTCTACACAGAGCCCTAAAGCTACCCAACTCCTCCGAAGGAAAAGAACGAGAACTAAATCGAGTTTATTCAGCACTTGAATCTAATGGTTATCCATCGAATTTCATTAAAAACATCCAGGCCAAAAAAACCCGACGCTCAACAGTGCTGTCCCCGGAGGAACTTGTTGGCACATTTTTCAAGATGGTCGAGGCGTCCGAATCACGCAAGTCGTTCGCCTCTCTTCCATACATTAAAGGCGTAACAGAACCTCTGACTCGTGTCCTCAAAAAACACGACATCACAGTGGTGAACAAACCACTCATCACCCTCCAACAACAGTTCCCGGCTCCAAAATTTCGACCATCGTTGGAATCGCAAACGAATGTTGTTTATAAAATTCCTTGTGGTGACTGTTCATGGTGTTATATTGGTGAGACTGGCAGGGCCTTCAACACAAGAAAGAAAGAACACCTCAGAAATGTGAAAACCGCGGCAAAAGGCTCAAGAATTTCCAATCACGTCTGGGCCAATAGTCACGCAATAGACTTTGATAATGCATCTATTATTGACAAAGGCAGTTTTAGAACAAGAAAAACACTAGAAGCGTGGCATTCCAAGTTAACTCCCAATGCGGACAACAATTCCTGTCCTTTGCCCGGACAATACAACATTCTTTTTAACAAACATTCTTAGTTATCAGCATTTTTAATTTTTTACTTTGTACTTCACACCTAGTATTTCTTACCTTTTTATCATTTTACCCGTTGAAGGCTGTAGCGCAAACAGCCGAAAGCTCGTATTTTTTAAAAGTTTTAGCCAGAGATCGTTTTTTAAATTTTACAATATTTCAAGAATATTTTTCCATTGGATTGTGGTAATGACAAGAGACTGTTTCCCTTTGTTTACTGGCCAGACAGGCATCAACTTTGGAAGACAATGCCCCAGTGTTTCCAATATGCCTTTGGCAGGAAAACAACTGTTGTTATCGACTGTTTTGAGGTGTTTATTGAAAGACCATCAAACTTGCTTGCCAGAGCACAGACATTTTCCAGTTATAAACACCACAACACTATCAAGATTCTTGTTGGTATAACCTCCCAAGGAACGATTTCTTTTGTTTCAGAAGCCTGGGGAGGTCGTGTCTCTGATAAATTTGTAACCGAGAACTGTGGTTTTCTGGACAAGCTTCTTCCGGGAGATATGGTGATGGCTGACCGAGGATTTACCGTTAGTGAAAGCATTGGTCTCAAGCAAGCAAGACTGGTAATCCCAGCTTTTACAAAGGGAAAATCTCAGCTGGACCCAGTGGATGTGGAGCAGACTAGAGGAATTGCAAATGTAAGGATCCATGTTGAACGTGTGATTGGATTGCTCAGACGAAAATTTACGATTCTAGAAGGTACCCTGCCAACTGACTATCTTATATCTAATCATGAAAACTCTGATCGCCACACTCCACTGGTGGATCACATGATAAGAGTTTGTGCAGCTCTTGTTAACTTCTGTCCTCCTATTGTACCTTTTGATTAGGCAAACCTCCTATTTCAAATAGTTATGTTGTGTATGATTGAAGATAAATTTAGAAACAAAGACACATGGAACTCTCCAGAAATGTGGATATTCCAATAAATATTCTTAATGTACTTTACCATTTGTTTAATTTGTAAACCTTGGATGTTACAGTGCAATTCAGAAAATGGTGAACAACTGAAATATGCCTGAATTGTTACTGTGAACATTGTTTATTACTTTTTCATCAAACTGTGTTCTATCCAGAATACCCCAATCAGGTTTGTGGTACTTGACTAATACCCACGACTTATTTTGGTGTTCACTTTTTTTTTTAGTTGTACTGTAAATAGTGAAATAATATTGTATCTGATGATCGAGGAATTCTCCATGAGGGTGTCAACAATATACTTCAAACCCTTGATCATTCTTTAAAAAAAAATTTAAAGCCTTGGAAAGAGAAACCAAACCCCTGTTTATGTCCCCTTTTAATTAGATATTGCTTGTTGATTCCTTCCTTTGAAACTGGAGGGTTGTTTGACATTGTCTTTATGTGGGTGTGCCATTGTCGAAATGAGAGGAAAAGAAATGTCATCTGTCATCTTTAATTTATAATTATGTTAAAACAGTAGATATTTTAGCATTCAATTACCATTGGCTGTTGTGTGTCTTAGTAGGGAAAGCAAAGAATACCATGAAAATTACAACTGAGGTACAAACAACTTTGACTGGCAAGAGTGATTAAAAAAATTGCCCTGCAAAACTTAGTTTTCTTTTATGAACAAAGTAAATGATCTTCTCATGCATGTAATGTACATAGATTGAGAACTGAAATTGATTAAAAACAAAATTACATGGATTTTATCCTTCACTTCAGACTGTATGCATAATCAGTGTACTTAGAATGTAGGGAACAAAGTAAACTTGCCATTACTTAGACATGATGCTAAGTGAGTTCTCATACTTTGAGCATCAAAATTTATGAATGTGGGATCTTCTCCAAAGACCAGGCAGGTGGAAAATGCAATTGCAAAAACCCCACAGTCACTTCCATTTGTTTGCTGCTGCACTGGCATAGGGTTAAGAGCAACCAAATAGCCCCCTAACAAGTCATTCGTTTGTTCTTCAACCTCTTGGGTTAAAACAGAGTCATGATATAGGCTGTCATAAAGATTGACATGTCCCAGCTCACATCCAATTGAGCTTACACACACCCAGTGACTGTGACCAGTGTGCAAAATTTGTATGAATTCACCACTGACAACATCAAAATTTCTAACTGGGCCAAGAGTTGGTCGCTGAAATCCTTCTATGCTTGAATTCTCACCATGCAGCAAAACTTGAGCTTGGTGAATAATGTCACAGTCTAGCCATCCAGTGGGACTAAGAATTAAATCAAAATGGGAGTCAGTTAGGTTTCCCAGAGGACTAGACTTGTCACTGCTGCCATGAGTGACTTTAATGATAGAAATATCACTTTCCTCTTCACCACTTGAGGAATCTGATGAAGAACAATACTTGGTAAGGGTGGTGGCTGAATGGACAGTGGCAACTTTATTGCATTCAGAACATTTCCAGGTTGTTAGATAATTGTTGGGCATTCTGTTTAAACCGAGGCAGGAAAGGTGGAAAAATTTTCCATTTTCACAGTTGTCTCCATGGCATTCTACAACCTTCTCTGTTGTACTAGGCTTAGTCTTGCAGATGCAGATGTTGTCCAATTTCATAGCTGCCTGAATAGATGCTGTAGGGGGTTGTGCTGATGTCCTGGTACCACCTCTTCTCTTGAACTGGGGAAGTCGAGAGCAGTGAGGGCAATACCAAGTCTTTGGCTTTCTCATGGCAGTGAGTGAAAGACTGGAAGGGTGAAACCTTTTGTAAGGGCAATTTTTGTTACTGCATGAAATGGTTTCCTCATGTCTGATTTTCCTGCAAAAACAAATACCATCCTTATCTGGTAATTTAGGAGGCACTGTACATCTTCTGGTATACCATTGCCCTAGAATTTCTGGAAGAATACATATTCTCCAAAATGTTTCCAATTTGGGCAGTACAGAGTTCCAATGCTGCACATCTGGATACATGCGCAGCACTATTAAATTCATGCTCTTTTTCTCATCAATGGCACAAACCACAAACTCACAATACTTGATTCCAGGCACAGAGAAAAGCTGCTGCTGCACCTGATAGTAGTAGCTGTGATTTTTTCTAAGCTGTAAATGTCCATTCACTTTTTCTAAGCAGGAATTCTTCTGCTGAGCAAAGTTATCAAAGTTGCCATCTTTGATTATAATCGGGCACTTCACTTCACCGCATCCAGTGCCACAACAGTCACATGAAACTAAGAAATCAGGAGTGGCATGGAGAAATTCATGTTCTTTGTTAATAAACAAGCCACACTTCTTAACAGTTAAGTTCACATGACCAGTTTTTACAGCAGCTTCGTATGCATTTACAGCATCACTTTCATGCCTCTTACCATGCCTGGTAGCTTTAGTGTTAACTATGTAGAGGCTTGGATAACAAATTGTTTTAATCAGAGACTGAGAGGGCTGTGCAATGTTTGTGTGAAATGCTGCGTGACTTTCAGACGCACCAATTCTGCCAGCACGATGTCTAAAAAATCCCGACCCACTGGCTTGATCTCTTGTGTTGAGTTCCACTTTGTTTACGTGCTCATCAGAAATATCCAATGTCACTTCAACACATTTTCTTAGTAGTTCTGGATAAGCAAGATCAACATTTCCCTTTTCAAATAGATCGGGAATAATCGGCAGGGAGCGGCTCTCATCGATAAACTGGTCAGCATAGGGATCGATGAAGCTGAGAACAGCAGCTTTAATTTTGCAAGCATTTAGCTTCGCATACACAGCCTGCATTTCTTCTCCTGATAGAGACGCGATGGGCGAACTTAGATCGTCCTTCTCCGCTGAGTTTTTCTGTTGTTCCCCGAAATTTGGGTGCAGGGAGTCGATTCTTTGGTCCAGCGTCTTTTTAAGCTTTTTCGCGGACGAAAAGTCGATATCCCGCACCTTCGAGTACGGCACTTCTCTAACATACGTTGGCAGAATCCACGTGCACTTAGTTTGAGTACATGCGAGTTTCCCTTGGATTCTTGTCACTGCTTCGATATAGAAAAGGACACTTGCTACGTGCGAGCAGGATTCAGCAAGGCCTGCCTTGCAGCCTAAGCAATGAGCTGAAAGAATGGTACCATCACTTTCTGCGATGATCCAAATGTCTATCAGAGGATCGTTCATCCGTTGCGAATGTTTCACCTTCGCCACAACAACAACCTTGTTGAGAATCTCTGCTCCTCGAACCGAGTTTACGAAGCCAGACACCACTTGCTTGTACGCTTCAAGACTTTTGAAAGCTTTAAACTGCTTATTGGTATAGTAACTTGTCTCGAGAACTAAATAGGAAAGAAGGTCCGAGACTTCAATCGGGGGCAAACATTCTGAGTGGAACTGCTCCTTTGGAATGGCTGCTGGATCGACACCGACCACAGAAATGTTCTTTAAATATCGCTCTCGAACATGGCTTTCTAGGCCGTCCGCATAGCTCGAAAGCACGGGTATCCTGAGAAGAATATTCTCTTGCAATTCTGGATTTTTTTCGCTTGAAGTATCCATAGAACAAAGTATTTGAAAGAGGGCACTATAGAGATGGCACTATATTTGCATGAAATTTCACACCTGAGATGAGCACCAACATGGCGGACGATTAATTTGCATAAATGTATGACGTCAGCTGCAAACCAGCAATAGACAAACCACATTGGAGCGATAACATTTGCTTCTTTATCATTTGAGGTGTACATCAATGGTTTCTCCTTAAGCGAAATATGAATTAGACAAGAAAGAGGAAAACAACACAGGTTATGTAAATAAATACAAAACCTACCTAATAGACATTTATGATAACTTCTAGGAAGTTCGTTCGCCTCTGTAAGTTTCTTTTCTATACAAATGAAGTCTTCCAACTCAAAACCATGTCCCACGACAATGGCTGAAGACTAGTCACACTTTCCATAATGTTCCAGCTTTCTTCAGAAATGAAAACCAGGTATATCAACTGGTTTTAGGCTAAATACCCTGGCCAAGATACCCATGTAACCATGCATCTTCAACGGGATCGCAGTTGGCTTCTGTACCGCTTGAAATAATAAAGGAAGAACACTGGAGGATAAAACTTAAGACCCTCCTGTACGGTAAGAAGGATAGAATACTTCTGCAAGACAATCTCTAGTAACACGGTGTTAATATCTTCTCGTTTCGCATCAGCATCATCATAGATGACGCTTCCGTGCATCTTATCATTCTGAATGATTTTTACCTGCAGAGTCTAACCATGACGTCAGATGAGGAACATACGTAAACATGGTCATCCGCCTCTAGCGGAGCCCTGACTCCTGAATCTTTATCAATAAATTGTTATAATTATCTGTCACGTCTAGCAAAAGAATGTCTTTCTAGACGGACTGCTTGGTGTTAAGTGTCGCGCCTAAAACAAAAAAACGCTCCTATTTCTTGAAAACAGTGTTAGTTGATTTGTTGCCTCGTGTTCTTCGAATGCTGTTTCTTCGCTTGAAATACAATGGGCCAGTTATTTACACGAGGTCTAACCCAAACCGCGGCTTTACGCAAGCATTGGACCTTAAGTGTTGTTTATAAGAGGGTTCTTTTCGTTAAATAAATACCCTTCCACTGCTAGCTTCGGCCCTCTTGACACTGTTCACAAAAACATATGTTCAGATAAAAAGATTAATCTAAATTCAAGATAGTTAAGAATGAGGTTTTGTTAAACAACGGCTGAACATTGTTTCAATAACCAGCCCAACGTGTCAACTCCAGACACAATTCAGTAAAACTAAAAAGAAAAATGTTGGTTTTCCTTTTGTTAAAGTTTGATTGTTTAACGTTGGAGGCGAATGTAAAAGTCATCTGAGAGCACTAAGTGCGAATGTTCTTTAAAGAGGAGTATTTTGTCGAAATACTTTTTAAGCTTTCCGACTCAAGTCCATACTGTTCTTCTGATATCTCTTCCGTTGTGAAAATCATTTCATATGCAGCATTTGAATACTTCAGTATGGCATAAACCACGATAGAAACTTGAAAACAAACAGCCGCTGTTAAGATACTACAGATGGATCTCCGCATACTGCCTGAGCACGTTAATTACTCTTTTCCTAAGCATGAAGATTCTCCGGCTGAACAAAGCGAGGGACTGACGTTAACTTGGTGGCCTTCAAGTTGAAAACACTAATGATTAGTTGACAACGTTCATTACTTTACGAAAAGTGATAAAACGTGTTAAACCTTCAGGGGCTGGTAATAAATATATCTCTTGGCGTTAGAGCAGTTTTGAGGTGGGAAAGTTGGCTGCTTTTTCAGAGTATGATCTATTGTTCTCACGTGGAACAGTGATTTGAAGCTTCCACCAGTGCACGAGACTCGCCCATTGCGCTCGCCTCGCGCGTGCGTCCACTAGACGAAGAAATGACTGCACGCTACTATTCTCAACTCGGTCATAAAAATGCGGCCTTGGCCTCTGTGGCGCTTCAGCCTATTGTGAAGTGTTTGGATAAATGCAAGAGCTGAGATGAAGTAACAAGACTGTAAGCCTTGATGATTGCTGAAAGTCCGTTGGGTGACAGCTAAATGCTGGTTTTAAAACAAAGATAATGCACTTTTTGGAAGAATTTTTACGGATCAAGGGGGGCATTTGCAGAAATCTTTGAGATGTACTTAGCCATGCTAGACATTTGCGGAAACAAAATAATTAAAATTTGACAAGTCATAGCAGACGGAATTAGTTTTCAATCCTGGACCATACAGTTATGACCTAGTATATTTTTCAAGGGTTGATCCTAAACGCAATGGCTGTGAATGTATTTTTCTGTCAATTGGTGATGATTTTGTAGAGATCCTTCACAGAAGCGTCCGTGTAAGTCCTCAAATGAATTAAAATAGCAGAAAACAATAGCTGCTTGCATTGGCAGGAGACAAATTATCAAGCAACCGTCAGCTTATGGCCCGATTAAATGAGCCGGGCTGGCCGGGTTGGCCAGCCTGACTCGGTTTTATTGAAATCTCGGCACTTTTGTTTGTCCCATTTTTTATCTTGGTTTAAGGCCACAAAAATCAACTACGTGATGTTATGGAAACCGGGCCAGCCCGGTTTCCCAGGATCTGGCTATGTTGTCGTGTAATCGCGAAGTTGCTTTAAACAAAAGTGCCGAAACAGTGCCGGCCTAACCGAATCAGCCCAGCTCATGTAATCAGACCCTTAGTCAGCTAATCAGTGATCAATCTCATGAGGGCTCTGAATAAAGCATCACCACAAAAATGTCGTACGCACAGTTGAAAAAATCGCGGGACATGTAAAAAAGTCATACTGCATATTAATATCATTTATTGTGGATAACAGTCGATCCAGTGCAGAACGCCAAACCAAAGTCTATTGTAAATAGATTCTTGTTTATCCACACATGGCATCTTTCTTCGCCAACAACATTTATGCTGATTTAAAAAATCCAATTAGGAATATTATGGAAAATGATAAGTTCTAAAAAGGATAACGGGGTAATTTAGTATTATCAACTGAATTGATAACGTAAATTGGCCACCGTAAAGGGTCTAAAAGCTGACGTTAGGGTTAACGATTACTGAAAAGGGTCTGACGTAATTCACTGATTCAAACGGTAAAATGCTTTCTCTTCAGAGAAAAAAAAAATTCCTCCAAGTTTTCATGATGCACCGATCACACCTAATAAGGTACTCCTGCAAGGAAAAGTTTTGTTCTATCCTGAAATGATTGTGAGATGTTTATCGTCTTCTGTATTGTCAAGGCAAGAACTGAAAAAATAACACTCGGGGTTTTTTTCACAGGCAAAAAATAATTTGTTTCAAAGGCATTATTCTTTCTTTAGTGTATGCTGCGCCCAATAATCTCTAGTGCGAATGTCGATCTACGAAGATACTCCGAAATAAACAATAAGTGACATCAGGTAAAAATCGGGTGAAGTGAGGTTTCTATTGTTGCTTGCTATCATGGTCATTACAATGTGTTCTCGAGGGTCACATATGTTTAACCTCATGTTTGGTTAGAAATTTTCATCCGATAGAGGTATGACGGGAAGTTCCAGCTCTTGCCATCGTTGTTTCCTGTCTGACTGACGCACTGTTGCAGCAAATGTTTACGCCCAGTCTCTCGTCTTCTGTATGCTCTGTGGTGCCATCGGCGGTGGTAACGGTTGAATTGCTGGTATGGCCGACAGGATCCTGGCACATTCGGGTAAAGGATACCAAGAATTTGGATTTGTAAAATAGCACGCTGCCTAATGGGTTGTCCTCATTAAGCCTTCTTAGGCTACATTTCCAAAGTTCCTTGGGTAGTCTACGCCGTGAAAAGTTTATCTTTGTGATGCACAACCGAGTGAATGTTCTTCACATCGAGTGTCATGTAACTCAACAGGCTAAGAGCATCATATCGGTATAATTCCGAGACTTGCTGGAGGTTTTTCAACGCATTTTTCAAGCATTTCAATCGACGTAACGGTCTTAGACCACGTTACCCTGTGGGCCATGGAGGTTTTTTGATAAATTGGCAACTTCGCTTCTGATATAATTTTCATTCCCGCGCAATGACTGAAGGGTATCGCTGAGCAGCCCGACCGCCTCTTGAATGCTAGAGAGCCTGTATACCTGGTGCTTTTCATGACTGAGAAGATCAATTTCTCCATAAATTCTCGTCAACGGATACCCCGGTTCTCGGTTCGTTTAAGTGATTATTTTCCGAATCCCGCTTCTCAAAATCGCCGATTCCCGTGTCCCGTTCATAATAGCTATCCCGCATCTCGCTCACCTCTTACTTTAAATTCCCAGATCCCGGCCTTTAAATAAGCCTAATCCCGGATCCCGAAAAACCTATTGGAGATCCTCAATGGAGGCAAAACAAGAAAGTGAAAAAAGTTCAGAACCCAGTATGAACCAGTTCAGTAAAGGTCACGCGACTCGTGTTACCTGTATAGTGTCCAGTCCGCCGCCAATCCACTTCAATAATCAAATATGGCGGGCGGACGCGAGGATCATTTTCTCAGACTTGAAGATTTATGCATAAGATTTGTATCTGCTCGTGGAAACCTCTGGGATCCTAAAGTTCTCTTAGGTGTGTAACATTTGGTGAAATCAATTTGCTGATTTTGGGACGTGATTGCCTTGAGGGTTGCTTTGGGTGACAACTAAGTGACTGCATGAGCGAGTGTGATGATATAATACCAGAACGAGTTTACAACAATGCACCCCATTTTACACACAATGAAAACGTCGATGATTCTCTTTTAAAATAGTCATTTAGCACTCACAAACAATGGGAAATGTGTGCTTTCTTACGTACCTTTCGGTTGTCCTTAAAAAGTATAGTTTAATTATATTATCCTTACATTATATTACATGCATGTTTAGGCAATGACATTATTAATAATAGACATGAAAAATTACGCGCTTCTGATTGGCTGAAAACGATTGCATTCTCATGTAACATGAGCGCAAAATTGTAACATGGGAGCAAGTTATAAATAGCATGCACACACTTTCAAAATTCTGTCAGTCTTGACTTCCAGCAATATGTTTTTTTTGTACACTATTAACAAGTAATATCATGATTTCAAGTGCAACTTGGTGTAATCCGCTCTTGTAAATTTTTCAAAGACTACAAATCATGTAATTACTTGTTAATAATTTACATAAAAAAAGCATCATAGAAAAATTTTGACAATGAGCATGCTATTTGGAATTTGCACTTACATCACAACTTTGCACTCAAGTGACATGAAACTGCATGCATTTTCAGTTAATTAGAAATGCATAACTTTTTAACCCTTTAAGTCCCATTAGTGACAGCGACAGAATTTCTCCTTACATTATCAATATAATATTGACCAGATAAGTGATGAGAATAAAGAACAATATCAATTTGGGGATAATTGGTTGATCCAACACTAAATTCTCTGAAGTAACATCATGAAAATTGTATGGTTGACAGAAAAGAGAAGTACAAATTTGAACTGGGAGTTAAAGGGTTAAAGTGAATTATTATGTATTACAGTGCACTGCATAACCATCACCAAACATTCCCTTGTATGTATGTAATCTAACCTAGTTTACGCTTGTTGTACTTTTGCTTTATAAAACTTTCAGGAATTCCAAGACATCTCCTTCTTCCAATTTTAGAGAATTTTCATCCTTTTGATGTAGAAAGGCTTGAAGTCAGTGGCATTTTCCAAACTGTTGGTAAGAAAGACTTAAGCACAGCTGTACCCCTGGACATGGCAGAATATACCACCATGTACATTTTGTGGTGGTCCTTTTAACCCTTCACACCCTAACATCAATATCCATTTTCTTCATACTGTTCTCTATACATTTTCTTTGGTGCTGACAAGGAGAATTTGTTTAGCAATCTAAACTTCTTAGGTTGGCAATCATTTCCTTTCTTCTCATTATCAACCTATGTGTAGTTTTGTTTTATATGATGATTTACCTTTTTTCAAATGTCATGGGTCTATAACATATGGTAATTTGTTCTTTATTACAAAATATTTTATGAATAATATGGGTCATAATTACCTATACTGGTGCTTTTGTTTAACAATTAATTTGGGATAAATTTGTTTTGTGTGACAATTTGTGAGTTGGCCCCAGTGGAAAGTTTTTAAAGGTGACATTTTGAACATAACAGCCAATAGAACTCTCTCAAGTCAGTTTGAGAAAGTCTCATTTGTGGCCTATTTAATCATTAACAATTGGTTCATGTGTCAGCATGCGTTCATCAAGATATGAAGCACATGGGAAGTTTGGAGAGCACAAAAGATGCATAAGAGTTGTTTGAGGTGTAGCTGAGAGCAACTCTAGCTTCTTGAGTGCTCTCCAAACTTCCCAAGTGCTTTAATATTGATGAACGTACAGCTGACATATGAACCAATTGTTTTATAACATTTTCAACCTGATGGAAAACTTTTTTCCTTGAGGGATTTGTTTGCTGACGTCATGAGCGTGCACAATAGGAATATGAAGCACACTCACGCAATTGAATTTGAGTCGACAAATTTACTAGCTATGTTATAAACCCAGTTGATAAAACCAAAATATTAATTATTATTAATTAATTATCTTGTTACACTCCCACTAACACAGCACCACAGTTCATCAAGAAACTTTCCCCCTTATTTTTTTGTAGTTTGTTTTGTACTTTCCTCTGTTTAACCCTTTACTCCCTACATCAGTGCAAATATTCTCCATACTACTCCCTAGACATTTCTTAGGGTTCTGACAAGGAGAATTTGTTCAACAATCAAGAGCTTCTTTATGTTGATGATCATCTCCTTTATCCTCATGACCTTAACATTTGATTCAGGGGTGATGCTTTAAGGAGAAATTAGATGTTAGTCACTCTTAGGGGTTAAAGGATTAAGGAGTATAATAATGTACCAAAAGCAAAGGAGAAACCACTCAAACTGGTTTCACTATGACCTGAAAATTAATGTACAGCATCTTTAAATGTGCTATCAAATGTTTCCCTCAATTTCTTTTTACTGATGGTTTCTTTGTCATTGTCACCAGGAATTGACACAGATCAACTTTGGAAAAAGTTTTACTTGCATTCCTGGCCAAGAAAGAGCAAATGGCCTGATGTTTATTTTACCAAAAATGGGATTTCAAAGGGAGGTGAGAGTTGGCGTATTTGTTATCTTCAAAGATGTCTCCAAGATGCCCTGAACTGTCAACGTGATCTTGATAAGGAGAGCAGTTGCTGCTCTTCTGCAGGTACATGTATATGTAGAACAATTAACAAATTAAGATAAATTGTTTATGAATGTTGCACAATCAGTGAAGCAAAAATTTGTAAGTGCACTTAAGTCTCTTTTTGAATAATTATGTAAGAATGTTACTTTATTAAAAAACTGATTCATCACTTTTTTCTCTGCAAACAAGATACAAATCAACTAATCAAGAAGTTGAATATGATTGATGTTGCAATCAATACAAATTTTAAATTTATGTGCTGGAGTGAACTCTTAGCAAAAATAAAACAGTTTTTGGTAATTTTTGCTGTTGTCATGTACCTTTTTGAAGCTCTATGACATCTATCTTTATATTGTATTGTATCAGTGATTTCTTTGGTTTCTGTACTTTTCATTACAGAGTTCAATGCTGAGCGTATTCCTTGTGACGCTGCTGTTTCTTCCAAAAACCAAAGCCTTGAAAACATTGTCGCCATTTGCGGAAGATATGCAACATACTTGCGACTTTACAACTCAGCTGTCATTTTACTGATTGACAATCTGAACCTCTGTTTAAAGCTTGTGGATTATGTCGAATTTCTTGAGGTTTTCCTTTTAAGAAACAATGGAGTCAATCAGCTGTGTCATCTTCTTCAGCTATTAACTTCAAGGAGACTGAAATCTGTTGGATTTTGCTTTTCCAAAGTTTCTGGTGTGGAATTGTGGAGCAGGATTTTTGACTCCTTGTCAACAAATAGTCCACAAAATCAAACTGACAAGGTAGAAGACAATTTTATAAGCACATGTACGTGTATTTCCAGCCCAAATTCAAAACGTAAAGCATTCAATGAAGAAAGCAAGTTCTCTGTCCAGCAAACTTGTAATCAGTCAAATTGTGGACACAGTAAGACTGCCTCGGTTCAAGTTGATTCTATCTTGAATTACTCTATAGATGCCAATGAAGAAGGTACCTTGGACTCTTTTCATGAGAATGATGATATTGATATTTATGCCTTTGATGACTGGAATGACTCGCCTAAAACCCATGAAAGAACTGTAGCCATCTCATGTAGAGGCACCAAGTATGGGCGAGGTGAGAAAAGATTTGAAACTAATATTAGTGATCCATTGAGTTCAGATCTTTATGATGAAGTGTTTGGTCAGAGTACCTATGGACAGCCAAGTGATATCATGGTTAATAACTTTTGCCCTTTTGAAAACCAAGGATTACAGAAATCTTCAGAACCACACCAATTTTCACCTAAATCTTCTATACTGGATTCATCATTAACCTGGTTTCCAACACATACATGTTTTCTGGTTCACTTTGAGTTGGTAGGGTTCAGGCTTTATACTGACATTTTTATGACATTTGTGCACACCCTTAAAACTTGGTTGGCCCTGGAAACAATGATTCTTCAAGATAATGGCCTTGGTCTTGTGTCAACACCTGGCAGGGAGTTTGTAGATACACTTAGTTTTCTTTGTACTAATGGAGGACTGCATTCTCTTCAAATCACAGATAACCCAGTTAATGATGAATTTACAAAACTCCTTTTTGAAAGACTTGTGGTCTCTTTGTGCTGTAAATGTTACAAGGATTGCAACTGTAGTCATGGATATTTAACCAAATTGAAATTCTCATCAAACATAGTTTCACCAAGTACCTCTGTGTATTTAGGAAAAGTAATAACAGATGTATGTCAGTGTAATGTAAGCAAGCAGTTCCAGGAAAAGATGTTTGATTCAGTATTTCCATTAAGTGACTCTGCCGTGAGCACTGAGGACTCGACTCATGAATCTCGTAGTAAGCAGAGGAGTTCATATGTCCATGATTGTTTGGCTTGTAAGAGTGGTAAAGGTGGCTGGAAAGCAAGTTGTCCAACAGGTGATTGTGATGGTGCCCAGAAACCATCAGTGGGGTGCAAAATGAATGCTGAACCAACAGAGTCCATGGAATCAATTGAAAGTTTCTCCCAAAATAAGAACCCTTTGCTGTCAAAAAGTGGCATGTGTGATGTGTTTTTTGGTATTCAAGTAATGAAGTTGAGCTGTATGATTGGGGAGAAGGGTGCAAGTTTCATTGCAGAGGGACTAAAAAGAAACAGCACTCTTCACTCTCTGACTTTGTCAGACTGTGACATCAACACCATTGGTCTGGCTCAGTTATTCCAGGCATTAACAGGTAGAAAGCACCTGATTTAAGACCCTTTAAGTATCATTACTATCAGTATCATCTGTGTCTATTGTGTCAGGAAGTGCATAAGGCTTGCTATATTTTTGTGTTGCTTGATATGTTGATTATTACAATTATAATTATACATTTATCAAATGAATATGGTTATATAGAAGGTGCTTGAAATTAAAGCAAGAGGGTTTCAGAAAAAATAGCTTATTGGGTTGACTGTTTAGCAAACCTCAAAAAAGTCTTTGTTTATTTGTGGTTTGTTTTCAGGTTTTTTGTACGGGATCTGCACAATGTTCAATAGTTGAAAAGTTAAAATTCTTTGTAGCTATGTTAAATGGCCCACAACACATTGCCTGTTGATTTTTATTCAAAATGCAATATTCTCGTGAAGAGAGAGACAAAGGTCTTTTGTTCAATATTCAGTTTGTACAAGTTTGTAATTTATTGTTACTATCAAGGAACTTGTAATTTAGAAATTTTGACTTTGTTAATTGCACTACTTTAGGTAACAGGAATGTGAAACATGTGTGTGTGAAAGGCAACCATTATGATCCCAACAGTGACAACAGCCTTGCTGAAATGCTTTCATCCAGTAGCACAATAACTGAGCTGGACATAAGTGGTTGTCAACTCAGAGGTAAATGAAAAGAAAATCATCATGAAATAACACACCCCTGGGGTGGTAGTGATGGAACAGCAGTAAATAAAAATGTGATAGTCAACATCATTATGTTGTAGCTCTGAGGTAGACCATAATTCTGAAGGTCAACTGGAGTTAAATTTTTCTTGGGAACTTAGACTTTTCTTTTTCCCATGATCACCACAAGATAAATGACTTCTTTCTTTAAAACATACTTGACAATGTGTTCATAGTTTTTGTGTTCTCTTAACCCTTTCACTCCAAAGGGTGATTAACACGAAACTTCTCTTTATAACATTCTCACATTATCAAGAAAACAGGTCATGAGAATACTCAAACTTATCAGTTTGAAGTTGTTATCTTGATCTATCACCAAATTCTCATACCTAATTTAAAAGGAAATGTGTAGAAACTAGAGGGGAGAATTAACATCAAGATCTTTAGAGTTAAAGGGCTAAAAACTGTAAGTCATAGTTAAGTTACATCCCTGGTCTTTTTTCCTTTACTCTCTCTCCCTTCTTGTCATTCTTAATGCTTTCCTTCCTTCTGTCTTTTATTGCTTAGAGCTTTTGAGGTGTTATGGGTGGAAAGGGTAAAATGTGTTCACTACTTACCCAAGTAATGTACTCATTGTTACTTGTATTTGTTTTTCTCGAATATTTGTTGCAGGTTTAAGTGAAAACATAATTGCAGCACTGTGCATTAACAAAACGCTGATTACTTTGAAGTTGGCAAGGAATGGATTGCGTAAGTTTTATTTCTCCAAATTGTTTTACCCTAAATGTTTAGACATTATACACTATTGCAGAAATACAAAGTAACATTTGGGGATTTCAGATCAAGTTTCTCCCTTTAAGCTAATTAGTTAAGGTCAGTATCACATTTGTGTGCAGCTTTGTAGCTGCATTTCTGACCATTTTTGTGCCACTAAAAGAAAAGTTGAAAGGCATAAGTTGTGATTGTCTTGTAGGAAGTGTATTCTAATGAGTGATTGTATCAAACCAGTGATTACTGTAAGAGTTATAACCAGTAAGGACTGATTTGAATTTTGTCACATAATCTGCACATCCCTGTTACTTGTAGCAACAGTTGTTTACTGATCAAACCCATGCTGTACACTTGTTTGATTTTGAAACCAGAAGTATCATTTCTTCAGTGCACATATCCTCTCTCTTCATCTGACTGAAGTGAGCTGCACATTGTTTTAAGCTAGCTGTCCTCACATTTAACTTTAGGAGTGACCACATCAGTGGTGGGACATTGATTTCTAACACTTTCATCACCTTAATAACGAAGAACCATAATTAAAAACAGTTAAGTGGGTAATACTAAAAGTACTTAAATGTGATTTACTTCAAACTCTTTTTCAAAGGTAATAATGATATCACTGCTTTGTCTGAAGTTTTCTCTCATCCCAGCCAGCTCTCAAAAATTTTGAAATTAGACCTGAGGTGGGTTTTTGTATCTTATAATTATAATAATAATAATAATAATAATAATAATAATAATAATAATAATAATAATCTTAGATCTTAAAAAAAATACATTCTACATATGTCTTGATGCTTTTTACAACTAAAAGAAAGAGCTCTCATGAAACAGGTATGTTTTCAACACAAAGTTGGAATCACTAGAACAATGAGAGTGACAGGGAGTGTAATGGTGTAACAGCTCATTTAACATCTTGCTAGTGTTAAAACAGTTATAAAGGGAGGATATTCTCAAACTTGAACAAGAAGGCAATCAATGTTTGATCTGAGGAGTCACTACTGGTTATATTGATTTTGTGTATAGGCAAGGGCTTCAATTCCAATGTTATTTAAGTATCGAGATATTACATGTAGTTATTTGTCCACCTGCCTTAGTGAGAAATAATTCATTTCGCTTCAATTACAATTCAAGGTGTTTTGCTCAACATAGGGAGTGCTAGAGGGTAAAATATTTGGCTAAAGGTGTATTTTTCATGTTTTTTAACTTCAGCAAGTTCTATACTGTACTTTATGACCAAAAGCTAAATGTTGTGCAGATGTTTTACTTGATTGGTATTTTTTTGAAGCCCTGAGTTGCTCATCTTTCCTATATATTTTACCCACAGTTTTAACCACTTTCCAGCAGAATGCCTGTCAGTTTTAGTTTCATCACTTAAAAGCATCGAGCCCAGAACACTTGATGAATTGAAACTGACACCTACTCTTCCTTGCACAAGATTCCAACAAGTATTGCCAAGTCTGCATTCAGTGATAAAAAATGTGATAATTGTTGACTACTTGCATCATGGCACCTTATTTGCTGATTATGTTGGCCAAATGTGATCAGAGGAGTCTGGAAATAGTTTCATCAATATCTAGACTGCCCTCATTCAGCCAACTCAACTTAGATGGATACATCTGTGTAGACACATCAAGGCCTCTTTAAAGGAGCTTAGTCAATGGATAAAGGGGGCTTTCTTCATTTCTGGGATCTTGCCTTATCTTGCCATATTCGTGTTTGAAAATTTCATACAGGTTATCAGTGGAGAAGAAACTAGTGTCTCATTCTCAGTAATCAAGCCTATTTGGATAGAAAAATTTTACAATTTTCCATGCTGACTTAGCAAGCCCTGGTAACAGGGCTTACTTTGAAAGTGAAATAAATTGTTGCTAAAAGAACTGGAAACAAAAACCAAAGTTAAAAGTGTGTGGATACAGTATTGTTAGTAAGCTATTTTTGTTGTTTGCTTGTTGATTAGCTTGTTTGTCTGGTATAAGGGAACTTTTACCTCCTCCCAAGATGAATATATCAAGTATCTTACATGAGTACAGTACTGTGAGAAAAATTAGGCAAATGTTGCTATAAATTGGTAAATAAAATATTTACTTCCAAATGTTGCACTTCAGTGCTGTTTTCAATGTAATGAATCATAATTGCAATTACCACACAATTACCTTTCATTCATAAGCTCTGTAATTTTGATTTTCCAACTCAGATGAAAATGACATTTTCTTTACAAGCCCCCAAGCACTGAAATTCCTTGGCATATATTTCCTTTATAACTTACAAACCACTCTTTATCTGGTTGTAGGAGAAATAACCTATTCACATGGTCAATCCAACCTACAGTCAAACTTGTATAAACCCTTTAACTCCTAAGATCTGATTGTTAATTCTCCCCTCTAGCTGCTACACATTTCCTTGTAAATTAGTGACAAGAATTTGGTGTAAGATGAAGATAACAACTTCCACTTGATAACTTTGGTATTCTTATTACCTGTTTGCTGGTTAATGTATGGATATTATAGGGAGAAGTTACATGTTGATCACATCTGGGAGTTACAGGGTTAAGCATCCCTCAATCAAGCAATCAATGATTTTCAAAGTAACATGAGCAAGAGAGTAGGGACCTGGGAAAGAGTTTCCTCCAGCTCTACATTATGTGACCTCTAGCTTGATCAGGCCTTCTGGTCTAACTCATTTGCAACTGGTTCCAGGAATAATTTGAGCACCTGCTCAGAGTATAGTTACAAAGCTACATAAAATAAAAAATCCTCAGTGTCTTCAGCAACTCTGCAACATGGTTCATTTTCACCCTTGTTATCCTTGTCATGTTTTGTTTTATTTTCCACATAAATTTCCAACTCTTTGTCCTCATCACTCATTGGTCTTCCTTTTTCCATCACATAGAAAAAGAAATGGAAGGATTCACCAAATGTCTGTTGAGATATTGACCAATTATATTGTAACTTTGCAAGAAAAGGTTTTCTAAAATGAGGCTGTGAAAATGTCACAGAAATAAAGCGTCCTCCATCTATTAAAATTTTAGACACCTGTGGAAAGAAACAAGGGATAGAATGTTACAACACAGGTACATCATATTCATATAAGCAAAGAGACACTGTACACTCAAGCATTATCACATAAACACTGTGATAATGTACCTTCAAATTGTTTTTCCACAATTATGGTTGTAAGTTAAATGCGTACCAACACAGATAATTTGCGAATTTCATCAAAGTTCCATACGCATGAAGTAAAAAGTAATTTTCTCCACGAGGGAGGAATGGAAGGTAAGAGGCTCCCCTCCTCTTCTGTTACCCTGACTGAAAACAATTTTTGAGAGGAAAAAATGCTAAAATTGAAATTATATATGACATAGAAGTTACAGAGTGAAGATTAACCTGCGATAGAACACAATCCATACTATTTCGTATATCTCCTGTAGGGTTCCAAGGATCTCTTTCTTCCACCATTAGTGCATCCAAAGTTGCCTTCTCAATAATGACTTCAAACGAACCTTCTGGGAACGTCATGTTTGTCATGTCCATCACCATCCACTGCATCTCGGTTAAATCTTTGCATTTCCGTTTCATATTCTCAATTACTACAGCTGAAAAGTCGATATTAACGATATTTCTATATCCGTCACGGTACATGTCTTCGCTTAAAGAGCTATTTCCGCAGCCTAAAATGAGTATTCGATCACTACGGTTCACATGTTCGTTGATTAAATGTTCGAAATCTTTGTAGCTTTTGCACCATTCAAAGTTGTCCTCTTTCGAAAAGCGTCTATCCCAGTATTCCTGCTGCTTATAGGATGAGTTTTTCTCTGGTAGATCCATGGCTCGTCGAAGTATAACCCTTTGTAAACAAGCGACTAAATACAGGAATGGCTCCGACCTGTGATTGGATGATAAAAATGGTAAAAGTTAATAACTTATATCTTAACTCCTTGCATGTGAGATGGTTAACCGCGTGTCTCGAAGCGGAACAATGAAATATTGATGTGAAAACGCCGATGAGTCAAACAAGAATTGGCTACTTACATAATAAAGAGAAGGCAGAGTCTAGCTTGTTCAGCGAGGTCGTTCAGCGATATTCCGGCGATGGAAAAGTCATCAGCTGACTAGCTCCGCGGACTAAATCCATTTAGTCAGTTCACACGCACGAACAGAGACTGGAGCCATTCGTGTATTTCACCGCAGACAGGAATAGCTCCGACTCAATTTTAATAATTTTTTTACAATAATTTTTAAAAATTTTTTTAAACAGTTTTTGAAAAAAAAATTTAAAATTAAACTAGTAAGCAGCGCTGTGCGAACAGTAGTTTTAAAACAGACGAAGAGCCCGATGAATGGATTTGTCCTTTATGTGAACAATAACCTAAAAAATCAGTTTTCCACGAAAAAAAAACTCCCTCGATGGTGGCTAAGCCATATTTCTCCAGCAGAGTAAATTAAACATCGGTCGCAGCGTCACGCAACATTGCGTGATTTTCCAAACGTGAGATTGCTGCATTATTTTAAAACTTAGGAACTACATAGCCCTTTAGTAAGGAAAGAGGGCTTCATTTACAAGCACTGTAGACTTCAACTTAAGAAGAACCTAATAAATCGCTCTTTCAGTTTTTATCTCAGGGTATGAATTATTTAGCCAGAACGAAAAAAAAAAATTAACATACGCATGAGTTGGAGCCATTCCTGTCTGCGGTGAAATACACGAATGGCTCCAGTCTGGTCGTCCGCCTAAACTGACTAAATGAGTTTTGTCAGCGGAGCTTGTCAGCGGATGACTTTTTCATCGCCGGAATATCGCTGAACGACCTCGCTGAACAAGCTAGCCTCTGCCTTCTCTTCATTACGTAAGTAGCCATTTCTTGTTTGACTCATCGTCGTTTTCGCATTGATATTTCATTGTTCCGCTTCGAGACACGCGGTTAACCATACTCACGTGCAAGGAGTTAAGATACAAGTTATTAACTTAAAGGATATTTATTCGACGTGGGAGGTAAGTAACAGAAAAACTTAGACTTTACTAAAATCTCTGTAAGTTAACATTTGTAAAGTTTGTAACAGGGTACACAAATCATTTTCACAGTAAAATCTTCCGAAAGGAAAACGAGGTCATCGTTAAGGTACGAAGGTACAAATCACAAGGGAAAAACGACGGACGAACCATGGAAATTACAGTTAAGGATGAGATTGGCGTCTTTGATAATTATTAAATTTTATGTTGCAAGTCTACTTTGTCTTCTGGTTTACTATCAGGCACTAGGTCTAAATCAATCTTAAGACTGTCTTTCCTGCCGTTTCCTAAACGTTTAACCCCAAACGTGGAATGTACCAAACACCTCCCAAGGAATGAATCCTGGTAACCTTCAAGAACTTACCATTCAAAGAGTGAAAATGCCGTATACATCTGCAAAACGGTCAGACGGAACTAGTTCCAATCTCTATAATCTTATTCCTAAAGTGATGGGAGGCTGGTCTGTTGTTGAAAAGTTGAGGACGGCAATCAAGAACTTTCCATCAATACAGCTCCACATTGCCATACCCATAAGTAAAGATGTCAGTTAAGTAAGTTGTAAGTTTGGAGATGTCCCAAAAGGGTCTCTGCTTTCATATAAACAGAGAGTCAAACTGTCTAACAGGCCAAAAGTGCACATAAACATTTAGGCAGCTGATCCTCCTTTATCTATCTTATCTCGTTTAACTCAGGCATATTCCACTGTGCTGACCATGTCACAGCAGAACTTCATGGATGGCTTACACCTGTCTCTTGATCAGGCAAATTTGTAAGAAAAAGAGACACGCAATCAGGCAGACAACTTAATGTTGCACAAGCTTATAGCCCAAATATTGATTGCAAGTAATTTCAAGGATTTCTTTTGCTGTAAGAAAGATTTTGAGTCACTTGTGGAACACTTCATGAAGAAAACAGTTCAAACAGCTGCAATTATATATGGATCTGAGGATGAAGAAAGTGTAACCATGAGCTATGCTGACATGCATATGGCATGTTCTCCTGACTCCTGCTGAGTTTACAATCATAGAGAGGAAAATCCATGGGGTACCCTAGAAATAAAATGCTCTTTGTCAGACTGTTGTGGAACTGCCATACCTAAAAGAAGTTAATGGTGTGCTTAAACTAAAAAAATCTCACAGTTATCACTACCAAGAGAATGGGCCCTTGCTTCCCTCAGATAGTAAATGGGTTCATTTATCTGTTTGGTGCAAAAATGACCATTACTTAGAAAGAATAAGATCAGACAATGAAATTTTAAGAGCCATGAAGAACAAGTTGGAAACATTTTATTTTGAACTTATGATTAAAAAATTAGAGACTAGTCAGTATGAATAAGGTAGGGTTGTTCAGAGCGCTAAGTGGGGTGAGCATGTCTATACCTTAGGGTGGGTCATGTAATTTAGATCCTGATTGATTTTTTTTCCGGCGAATGATATGTGTTACTTTAATTTAAAAATAGCTACAGTTATGACTGCAAATACAGTGATTTTAAAACAATCGTATAGAAATATTTTACTACTACTAGAAATAGATTAGCAAACACTTCAAGTGCATACCAGAAGTCATGATATTCTTTCAAAAATACTGACTATGTAAAAAATAATTTTATTTTGCAAAATTTATCATTATAAAAAGACACCACCGTGGAAATCGAATGTAGAAAACTTGCCTTTCTTTTGCATGTTTCCATACACTTTTCACGAAGTAAATAAATAAGAGACTTAAAGATTGAGATAGAAAACAATCGCGGACGGCAGACTATGGCTTGCAATTTACAGTTTGCCGTATGCTTGCACTTTGCATTTCTTTATTACCCTCCACTAGACATTGGTTCCATAATTAATTGGGTTCTTCTCGCTGTTTTGACGATGTGTACAGCTTTTCCTGAATAACGGTAACGACGTTGTCGCTTGAATCTAGCAAACGTTAACGACATCGAATGCTAAATAAAAGGCAAATCGAAAAGGAGCCATCTTTCAAAGAAAGTGTAAATTTAGTCAATAAATCTGTCAATAGAAGGACATGCAAAGGTTTCCAAACGCCATGTTTGTAAGAATTTCAGAACGCTTTTACACACACCAAATCAAACTATTATAATCTGTCTACTCTCTAAGTGTCCAATTAAACTTGTGTGTCTAGACGGTATTTCAGGTAATACAGGAATTAAATAAGAGCATAGAACATGAGTTTTGAGTCTCAAAGTGTGAGAAAAACTTAGTCGTAAATCACTTACCGCAAAAGAGCATTTCTGATGTTCACACGTGGACTGCAAACTTCAAATCACGCATCAAGAAGTATGTCACGCGATATCTTGATGTTTGCCGTTCGCGTAATTTAGCTGTTAAAAGTCACTATGAAAGTACAGGCCATTAATTTGGTTTTCCTAATTAGACATTAACTCTTTTATGATTGATTTAACTTTATCTCGATAAATTCTGAGACTGGCTACAACAGACATTTAGGGAAGAGTATGCTTTTCTTTTCAAAAAGCAATCAATAAGGCGTCAGAAAAACTAAACCGCAAGCGCTAACCGTAGATTGGTCAATACAAAGTGGACCTGTTTAAGCCGAATCAAATTGTGTATGGTTTTCTGCGTTTATTATGATTTGATCAATATTGTCCACATTAGTCTTGTTCTTCGATTTCTTTGGGATGAAGGGTCCTTACATCATGTTCCTTCCTCGATGCATGCTTCCAATGTCCCAGAGAGGTTTCAGCACGCACGGTTTTGGTTCATAACCATAAGGAGGGCCTCCCATGGCCCGCCAATCAAAACGCGTGGTTAACGGACATAGGTTACTGATTGGCTGAATGGAAGGGACCCAAAAAGTAGAATGGTTTTCTTTTGAAGAGGTCTCCCAATAGAGCAACATTTCGTGCAAATAAGATCCATGCAGACTGATGTACTTCAAACACATTTTATCAAAAGACTTGAACTCGGGAACTTTCGCGGATACGTCGTGAAATATTCGAGGATCGTGAAAGAAAATAACATTTTTAACATCATTCATCCATATCGCGACTGTTTGATCACCGAACGGATGACAAAGCAACTTATTTCTCTTGCGCGTAAACTCCAATACCAAGTCTTCTGATAATAGGAGGAAACCCTCGTCTATTCGTACCAGTCCTTCCACTTCACAGTGAACATAACCCCAATATAGTCTAAAAGTATGGGAAAAAAAACATGATTGGCTACAACCTTCATTATGAAGGGATTGTTGTATAAAAAACGCACATTGGAAATCACAGTAAAAACTTGTAAGTGCTAAGCAAAGGAAAAGAGGTCTACGCGGTTCTCAAAAGACCTAAGAACTTTTCGGGGCCCTTTTCGTGTGATTTTGTGTGCTCTGAGAAACACTTGAACCCTCTTTTGGGAGCTTTTCGACAGCGCCAGATTATTGCGGCTAATCACTAACTCGCTCCCTGTCGTCTTCAAAGGCGCAATTAAACGACCCGGTCAGCATGGGAGCCTTTCTTCCAGACTTGAGCGCCGCACACGTTTTGAAGACGACTGGGGCCAATGAGTTTGAGTCTGGTTAGTTTGAGTCGTAAGAGCGCTTACGGCTTAGTGTAAGAGGATATGAAATGACCCAGTTCTTGTTCTCACTCTTAGTCTCTTGAAGTAGATGAGAGCTTAATATTTTTTCATCTCTCTAATTTTATTAGTTTTATATTGTCAAAACAAATCTATCAAGTACCCGTTCTGCGATCAAAAGCTCAAGAGATCAACGGAAAGAGTAAACACAACCTAGGAAATTGGCTGGTACCTGTTCCTGTTTGATGTAGAAATTTTGGATTATTTTCTCCACTTCATATGCTCCGTTTATAGAAATTTTGATTTATTTAAAACCAGTTTCATAACACCTTCAACGCAAATCATCTCCTAAAATTTGAGGATTCAAGTGATGGCTTTTTCGAGGAAAATAGTTTTTAAAACTATGACAAGTTACTTGACTTTCTTGCCAAGGGGAATTCAGAATCGTTTACGAGATAAACGTACATGAAATGATTCAATCGTTTACGGTTCATTCACAAGATAACGTATGCTGTTACAAAATCATTAACTCTATGGTTTGCTAACATACCGGGAGAAAAGCACTGTACTCTCATATAATAATGTAACAGCTGTGAACAAGTAAACAAGAACCTATTTTAACTACTAAACTAGGTGGGAGTCTAAGTTACACCGAAAATCCTCGTATTGCATAGCAAGTCAGTCTAGGTGTAAGTATGTTCTTACCTTTTCTGAGGCCTGAAGGGGATCTCGAACAACAGTCTTTTTAAGCAGACGAAGTAATCATCGTCCATTCTCAAGAAGAAGTCAAACTCATATCTTTCCGCAGACCATTCCATCAACCATAACAGCCGAAGTCCGAAGTTATATCCCTTGGGAATTGGCATAAATTCCAGATCGCCGTATTGGTTGCTTTCGTTGACAAGAACACTTCGCACGTTCGGTTCCATGTCGAATAAGCTATCGGTAAAGAAACGACATACGACTTCTTCCGATGAACATTGGTTCATCCAAGTTCGTCGTATCCCTTCCCGTCGATCAAATCGTATCGGTGCGCTGAGAATGGCTACGATGAGTTTTAATCTTGTCTTTTTGTGTTTCCTCCTCATAAGATAAATTTCATTCTCTTCCCTTAAAGTATTATCCGCCTCCACTCTTAAAAACGTACCCGTTTCGTTCTTGTCAATACTTCCACTTAGGTGTAATGTCTGCTTTTGCGTCGGAAAGTGAACTAACGAGGACATCTTGTCGTATGCTGCTTGCACCATTTTGAATGAAGGACCGACTCGGTCCGTTTCCCTTTGACCAATTTCTGTTACTACTCCTTTAGTCGTTAAGTCAGATTTTTTGAAGCAATTCCTAAAAAGATAAAAAACACTTGCAAAAAGGAAAATCTGAAGGCATGATACGAGGAAAATAAAAATATTTCTTCGCCAACGCATGGTTGTGGAGTACCACACGTGCCCGGTCGTTTTAAGATGAAGTATCTTTCATTTTCAGAAATTTTTTTCTAATAGTCTCCGACCATCACTTAGTCCGAGTTACAATGATATCCAACAGCGCCTTGCAAGGTGTTCCATTTAGTGAACATATCAAAAAGCCAAATGTTTGGGATGTTTTAAACAGGGATTTTATTCATCACAGACACGGCTTAGTCCACATTAGCGGGTGCCTTTACCTGTCTTGAACACGAAGTAAATCTTTACCTGTTTATGGTTTTTCTTCAGGGCTTTATCTCGAAGTAAAAACCAATTAAGAAAATTGCATTTGTATTTCAATAATGATAATAAGCGCCACAGTCTGTCTGTTTCGTATGACTCGGTCTGGGAAAACTCAAAGTCAATGCAGTATCCGGTATTTAATAGAATGAAAAAGAACTCCTGTTATTTATGGTAAAGTTCTTCAAGCGTAATTGCCACAACTCAACCACAACCTGTAATACGTTTGGTAACGATATTTTGGGGGACTGGTGCGAAGACACCGAAAAACTGAGCAAAATCCACTGGTGGAGAACTCTGTCTTCTAAGGGGAATTCAGGGAGGCATGAATTCGCATCAGTTAATTCCTCTAGCTCGTACGTTTAGGGAAATACTTGTACTCGGCGGCGTTGGTCTTAATAAATGATCATGTTGAATACAAAAATGGAAAGAGCACGATGAGAGAAAAAATGCCGGTTAAGCACGTTTCAGCCTAGACAAGAGATAACAATGAGAGTGGTAGTGAATATCTGGGCGTTGGCTGAGGTTTGTCGGTTCCCTTGAAGTAATTTGTTGTTTAAGACGAAAATAGTAGTCTGTTTCGTCGCAAGTTCACACCGCGAATCTTTGCTCAATAAATGCGCTTTTCCTTCTTATTCTCCGTAGTTTTCAGCGACAGAATTTCACTCCAAGCGATCCGCCATCTTATTACCTTTTTCCAGAAAATAACTGAGATCGAGGTAAGGCTACATGCGGACCTCAGACTCTTATCGTAGAGACTATCTATGAACTAAGCTTGAGGAGAACTGACAAAACCCAAGGCGTCAACGAGTAACCTTCTTCTCAGTCGATCTCTCCATTTCCTCTTCGATAAGTTCAATTTTTCTAGGCGTGCTTAAGTGAGCCGACAATTTACTGCCTTTCAGTTAAGCAGAAGCGCGCAAAGAGACATCCTGTGCTTTAAATATTCTGTGCTAAGTGATCGGAAGTTTTTTGCATGACAATGTCGAAAACCATGATTCAAATTTTTTTTCCGAGTTTTTTTATTCCTTGTATATAGCACTTATTCGACCCTTAGGGCCCGCTGTTTTACGCCTGGTACTCAGGCTTTCTCGGCTAAATATAAGAGCGTTTATGTCATGAAATAAATGTCCTTCCATCGTTAGTTTTCGGCCCTCTTGACGCTGTTTACAAAGTAAATGTCAGATTAAAGGTTCAACTAAATTTAGGAATGTTTAGGACGCGGTTTTGTTAAACAACAGCTAAACTTTTTTTAAATAAAAAGACCAGAGGCATAAATGCGTGTATATCTTTATTTGCAATCTCCGCTGCAAATTGAGAACGCGGAACCACTCAGTGATCTGTTCGCGGCAGAGCTATCGATTGCAGGGTGATGGTATATCGAAGGCGTTCGTCAAGGGTCGAACACACAAGCTTATAGTACAGCGGTTAAATTTAAAATAAGTCATGTAAGCTTCCGGCACTTGTTGTCCACTAAAAATTCAAAAAAGAATTGTTCAAGATCGTTATGAACAAAGGAGCTTTGAGGTTCTGCGGCAGTTTCTTAATTTTTTTTAAGTATTTTGTGGTTGTCATAAAATAACCACTGAGATATATTTCTTTTAAACAATTTTCATGGGATTTTACTTGTAAGCTAAATGCAAGTACAAATTTTTTGTCATAACGGGCACATAAAATAGACACCGTTACCATTTTCTTCCAGTATCAATCATTAGGAGAAGAAGAAATATATTAAATGCGTGCTCGCGTAGTTTATAGCGATTCCCAAAATCCTAGATTCATGAAAACAAGCCATCAAACTATACTTCTCTGTTTTTGTTTACTGACATGTGGCTCACAGATAAAGATATACAAACATGACAAAAACTAATAAAAATGTTTTCAGTATGTTTGAGCTATTTACGAGGTTATCAATGCGCTAATAACCCTAACAGTAACGTTTGAATTTTAGACGGTAATGTCGTCTCTTACAAAGTAAATTATGAGAGAGATTCTCCTTGCAGCGTTTAGTCCATTGAGAAAAGTTCAATGTTTTTTACTTAAGTAATACGAACAATTTGTCAACACTGTTTTCCAAAAAAATTGGATCGGTACATTACCATCATTGTGTTCAAAGACGGGAGAAGCTGCAAATAAATAATTTCAAAAAGTATTTAGGTATACTAGATTACGCACTTAGAGCGTTTTCCAAGGGCTTTCCTACATATGAAATACTTTTGAATATTTGGTGCATTGCATAAGTTTTTAAAAATTGCGGTAAAAGATCAAGTCTCTACAAGGCTCACACCGAATTGATAAAGGCAAAAAAATTAGCTAAAAATAAAAGAAACTGCTCACCATTTTTCGAAAACCTCTTGTGATTTAATTCCTTTGAGTTCAAGGCCTTCTTTTCAAAGCATGTGGAACTAATAAAAAGAAACCTCTCGAGCATATCCTCGAACTTGTCTCTTATCCCGTCGAAATAACCCAAGAAGTACTGGTTTTCAACAGAACAATTTTCAAGGTTTTCCTCAAGGAAGTAAATCTCCGATTTATTTAAAGAAGAATGATTAGTCACCGCCATCATTACGCATTCTAATGTCTTAATCAAAAATAGGTCCGCAATGCGTACTTGTGTGGGATTTCATTGACAAAGTAGGGAACTTAAGCAATGAACGTTTTCGGGGCGACGGCGACTTAGACCGGAAGTTAAATCATGACCCGTGCATTACTGCGCATGATTTAGCCAACTTCCCAGCCGTCGCAGGGACGTCGGCGACGTGAAGAGCGGGTGTTTGCCGTCGTGGTGAAAACGTGAGTGTTAGCTTTCTGTTTTGGTCATTTTTGTGACCTCTAACAAATGCTATTTTTCGAAATCTTACTTTTGATTTCATTGTTAATATACAGGTGACTTTTTAGCTCGATTTAACTGTTCTTTTTTGCCTTAAATTCGTCGTAACTTGTGAGTTACTCTTCTTTCTAGCTAAACGCATATAATGGCCAACTCAACAAGTACAAAATCGTAAGTGAGAATAACAATTGAATCTGTCTGTAGATTTGTACAAAAATATTCAGCCAGGGTGTACTTTGAACTCATTTCTTTGACCATTTCTATTTATTTTCAGCGGGAAAACAGTAGTTTACAGCGAATTGCGATAGTTCACTTCTCTACTAATACTGAAAGGTTTAGCTCTGAGTATAAACATGTAAACATGTTACAACTGCTTGGTCTCGCTAATTTCACGAGAATGTTATTTTAATACAATTAAGTGAAAAGTTCATTTTTAAAAACCTTTGGAAAGCGAGTTATATTTTCTTGAGAAATCAGTGCCTCCAATAAACTGAACTTTTCTTTAAACGGACATTTATGATTTGAGGGAGCTTTCCAAAGTACACAGCTGGATATTGAATTGTCTTTTTATGACAAATGTTTTTTTTTTACGGTCGAACCAGCCCAAGACTCCATGAATGGATCGATTATTTATATAAACGTTCTAGCTTTCGTTAGTCAGATTTCGAAATTCAGTATTCATGCATGCGTAATAAACAGCTAATTTGTGTCAAATTAAGAATTAAGAATTCGATATTACTGCATCTGTTGGAACTTTCTCCATTCAAAAGTTTGAAAGATTTTTCAATCTAACGAAATTCTGAGATGCTGTAGTTTCTAAAATTCATTGCTAATTACGCATGCAGGAATGCTGAATTTTAATTCTTATAACACAAAAATATGCAAATGATCTAGCCATAAATGGTTGCTATGGGTTTATTCTTGTCCTCGTTCAACTGAAAAATAGCTTTTCATGTCTAGTGTTAGAACTTTTACAATAATTGTTGTAAGGTAAAATTTGTATGTCTCATGGACAACCAGACAATTGCACCAGAATTTTAAATTAGCCTGTTTCTGTTCTCTGTTGCATGTGCAGCTATCAATCACAAATAAACAAAACAATCTTTTTTTGTCTTAATGTTACCTAGAACAGTGATGGAATGGACAAAGCAGCATGACAAGGCTCTTCTGGGTGAAATGACAATCAGTGATCTTTTTCAGTACAAGAAGGGCACTCCAGAAAGGGGTCAATTATGGGATTCTATTGCTGGTAATTTAAATGCAATGGATTACCCAAAGTTTAAAGTTGCAAAACGGTCATGTCGCGATCGTTGGACACTGTTACGCACAAAGTATAAAAGAAGGATGTCAGAAGAAATCCAAGCAACTGGAATAGATGCTGAGGTTGGAGAACTTGATGAGATCATTGAAGATCTTATTGGAAAAGAAGATGCTGCTATTGACAGTGATAAAGAAGGAAAGAAGAAAGCTGAAGCTGATAAAAAGGCAGCAGAAGAAATGCGGATTAAGGCTATGGAACGGTTTGGAAACACCAGAAAAAGAGGTGGAGAGGATGGAGAGGAAGGAGCCAAAAAGAAAAAAAGGAGAAGTGGCAGTGATGCAGTAGAATTTCTCAGAGAAAAAGCAAAGTTAGAACATTCTCTGAGAGAGGAAGAGCTACAGTTAAGGAAAGATCAACAAAGCCAAACACTGTTGATATTAAAGCAACAACAGCAGATGAATCAAGCATTGCTCACCCTCATGGAAAAAATGTTGCCTAAAGAGAGGAATTAACTGTTAATTACTGTAACTTAATTTGTTGTTGTTAGCCAATGGTGTCTTTTTGAATGGCACTTTGCAGAGAGAGATTTGAATTTATGTTCATTAACTTTCATAGGACAATGGCATTTATGAAAGAAATGTTTATATTTTCATGGTATAATCATTTGAATTTGCTTATTATGATAAATGCCTCTTGGAAACTTTGGTGGCTTCTCATTCATGCAGAAGCTGGTACGAAAAAAGACAAATAAGGCTTAAACATTTTGTTGTTAATTTATTGGTTAAAATTGTTGGACTGTACATGTTGAATATATGTTTATAACAAATGTCTGAAATTTTGTGCCTCACAAACTCTGCTACACCCAACAACCCTTGACCATGATAGGTTTCTATGCATTTTTTTTAAAATCAGCTGATTGGGAGGGGCTGCTCCTCAGATTTCAAAAGGTAATGTCCAAGTTATTGCATTCCATAACTGTTTCAAATTATAAAATTTCATAAGAAGATAAAGTTCTCTTTTCTTCAACACATCAGCTATGCAAAATAGTCTTGCAGGGTGGGAGGCTCAAGGTCAAAAAATGTTGCAGTATTGTTGCCATACAAGCAACTCAAAGCATTTTGCAGAAGTGCACAAACAATGTACATCTTTCCAATACTGCTCATTCCTATCTTGAGATTCTTTTTAAAATCCATGAACTTGAAATATTCTATGATATCTCCAAATAACCACTCTACAGACACCCTTACTGAACTCATTGAACTATTGTATGCTTCCATCAAGGGAGTAAGGTGGGGGTTCCGGAATGGCCCCTGAAGATGGACTCTTAGGGGGTAAGCAGGGTCGCCATACAAACACATCGGTAGCCCTGTTGCTGAGTAGGCATAGGCTTCCAGGTTGTGAAGTAGCCCAGAATCATGCAACATCCCTGCATCATGCCTCCTACCCTCTAAAGTAAAGAAAAAAAAAAGTAATAAACTTAAGGTACTTACTATATAATTCAACCTATAGCTTCCTAATTTTAATATACAGCAACAGAAGTGATAGTAGTGATCTTTTGTTCTTACATTTGCTCCAAACTTCTAAGATCAAGCAGTACTTTTTATATACTGCCATATATAGGCAAATGACTTTTCATTAAATTTTAGCCATGTCCTTTAAAAACTGCATCGGGTTATTCAAATCAATGCTACCCCTATTTTTGCAAACAGTATTAAAGTAATATTGTTCAATGGCACTTACCCACAGGGCCAAACATATTGGCAATGAGCCCATTAGGTATGGCAACCGACTGAAACTTGAGAGCATGTACTCTCTTGTGCCCATTGTAAACGATTCTCTGCATATCTCCTGGTTTGGAGATCGGTCGTACGGTACCATCAACAAAGCCAAAACAGTTGTCTAGAGCTGCTCCTTTTTCTGTGATGACAGTGGCATATTGTTCAAGCAATCTGGGATTCAGTATAGTGTCATTCCACTGAGTGATTCGGTGGCCATGTGCATCATAGATAAAATCCATGACTCGGTTCGTGATCATGCACAGTTCAGGAACAGGTCTTCCAAAACGCGCGATCATATCGCTGTAACGACAAGGATAAGCTAACCGTTTTAGTAGCATACACAGCCCTTCCATTCCATCGCATATAGTCCTCTGTGGGCATTTGAAAGTGGGTGGAATCCCGAGTACTTCTCTTAGTGTAGGAAGATCTCTTTTCTCTACGCGAAATTCTGCTTTGCATTCGGCTTCATCTATGTTTTCGAGGTCGAACGGACCATAACTGTCCCAAGGAAAATCTGGGTTGCTTGACTGATTGTTTTCCCATAAAACGAGAAATTCATCATCGGAAAGTAAATTTTCAGCATAACACAGCAGTGTTAATTCTCTCGTTTCTTTAAAAGAAGTCATTTTTTTCTTTGGAAAGCCACTCCGTCGCCGTCTGAATGAACTTGCCGCTTAAACAGTTGAATTTGGCGGGAGGCGACGGCTACATCGGTCCCAGCTTCCCTCTGCCACTCCAGTCGCCGTCGCCCCGAAAACTTCCGTTGCTTAAGTTCTCTAGTGTTTGGAAGGGGTTTTTTGAGCGGAAGCAAACCTGTCGCTCACTGTGAGTCAACTGTACTACAGGGGTGATATTAGGCCTGGAATCAACAGTCTGAATAGTAATTTTTGTGTGGGAATTATTTGAACAAATACAGATTCACAGGAGGGATCTGGGGTATTAACTTTTCCTTTTATCAAGCAATATGCCTTTCCTTCCCTCCCTGGAAGCTTTTTGGCGTGTTTTTGAACGTTTGGTAATCGTCTTCAACAAATAAATTACCTCTTGGTGGCTTAGGCTATTTATTTGTTTATACGGCAATACTGGAAATACTTGGAGCAGTAAATATTTTCGTAACAGTCATTGAAAAAAAATTGAAAAAATTTCTGCTACTACTTTTTAACTCGTGGATACACGATAGCGTAGAAACGAGTTCTTGTGGGCGCTCTGCGATATGCAAATTAGCGTGGACTCTTCGTAATTAGTCGTAATTAGTCGACTTCGAACTCGAGATCTATCCTTCCGAAGAAGTAAGTCCAAATTCGTGGCGCTATTATGATTGCACTGATCGTTGCGATATTTATTGTCTTTACACGCCTGTTTCGACATTTACTATGTTGAAATGGACTTCAAATGTTTCAGATTAGTGCTATGATCAACTTAAAAACCAAATTTGAAGCGCCTTCGAATCGTCCATGCGCTGAACATAACGAGGACCAGCGAGAATCACGAAGAGTTTGTGAGTGACAGCAAGCTGTTGACACAGAAATTCCCACGGAAACATGTACACATGACATTAAAAAAAATGGTAATTTGCAGCATTATTTCTTTCTACGCCAATTTGGGTCTTTCCGTTGTAATCATTTCGTTTTGTTATTCTTCTATGCAAGCGTGACTGTTTTGATGGTAAGAATGAAAGATGATCGCTTTCCACAAGTCGTTGCCGAGCACGTGACTATAATCTGGCCGGTGTTGTTTTGATCACTTGACGATCTTTTTCGCTGAAAATACAGGACGACTTCCTATTTCAAGGAATGTTTTTCCAATTAATTTCTATCGCATCGGTGTAAAAAAGTACAGGTATATGGGTGTTCTGAAAAACAAAAGGGAAATTCAAAACCACGAGAAATTGCGAGTAATCGGCCTCTTGTACTACACGCGGGTTTTTTTGGTGTAACATGCGTGTGTTTCCCGTAAGTTACAAGCACTTTACGCACGTGGGAATGCTGCAATCACGAATTTTATATTACGTGAAAGTCACGCATGTGGTTGTTTGCTCACTTCACTAATGTTTGTTTGCTTGTTGTTGTTTTTTTGGTATCCTGGAGTATTTCAGGAGGGGTTGCAGACTTAACTGTGGAATAATTGTTTAATGCAGGGTTGTCAATGAAGGTTGCAGTTAGAAATTATCCAAGATGCTAAAGGAGCTGCCTTGAAATTTCAGGACTGTCTTTTGTAAATGGTTGTTAAACTGGACAACTCTTAGAAAGATGACTTCAAACTTAATTTTAAAAGGCCTGTTCTGGTACCAAATGAATAAGCAGCATTTCCTTATTAATAGTTTTGCAAGTTTCTCATTATAAATTCCTCTGAAAAAAGAGAAACAACTCTTTTCATAACTATTTACTGCTTTCTTTTGTTGCTCTCTTAACTTAAAAACAATGTACATCATGATAAAGTAATTTGTTATAGGACACCGTGAAATGAGGCCCAAACAGCTTTATGATCTGTGAAATGTGTTTCTAAAACATCTGCTTGTATATCAATGTTAGATATATTTGTATATATATGATCAATTACTGTGTTGTTGTCAGTTGTATAAGTTGATATGAACTGTTTGTAGTGGTTATCCCTCACTAGTAAATTATACAAAGGTCTTCTGTCTGTTTCAACAAGCCAATTTATATCAAAGTCTCTAGTAATGATATTGTTGTCTGGTGAAATGTTATTTAATACCTCTGTTATTGCTTCATAAAGTTGTCTTACAGGCACGTTTGGGGAGTGATATCTCCCTATGATTGTCCAATCCTCAAACCTTGCTAACTTAATTACTGTTATTTCAACACCATGTATATTGTGACAATAGGGGTATCCAGGTAAGTATGGGATTTTACTGTACACAGCTGTACCACCATAAGACCTTGATCCATTGCTGGAATTAAGGTTATCATTACGGAAGAGAACATAACCAGCAATGTCATACATGTCATTATTATCTTGAGAATTAAATCTTGTTTCTGTGAAAATATTGATATCAGCACTTAGATAAATTAAGTCTTTACGTTTATCTCCTATGTGTTTGTGAAGAGACCTAACGTTAAGATAACACAGTTTAAGAAGGGAAAATGTTATGTCATGGAGAGGGAGGTGCAAAGCTTAAGTTTTGCAGTTGTTCTTAATCTCTCCATCTGGATTAACAGCAATCTTGCTTTCACACAAATCAGAAATATATAGGCCTTCTATAGCAGTCACTCTACTGAGTCCCATATAATGTATGTGTGGAATAGTATTTCTGGTACTAAAATCCACAACAATTCTACTGTCAGTATCACCTTGTGACCTGTGAATTGTTTTTGCTGCTGCTGGACGCAGTGGAAATTGTTTTCTAACAACTTGTGCTGTTCTGTTTCCACCTACTGCAAACTGTGTAGTCACAGGGTTTACTGGGGTCCATGTGTGTTCAATTCATTGTACATACAAATGTCTTTTTTCATTCTTTGTTTTCTGACCTACATCTGAGTGGTCAAATTGTACCCATACAATACCAGATGGTTTGGTTTGTTGATGTAACTGAACTAGTTTAACAACATTTCCAGCACCATTTGTCATGCCATCTTCGGTTCATACATTCATGACAAGGTGTGTTCTTTCACCCTCAGCAAGACAAAGGGTTGAGGCTAACTGTTTTGTTTTTCTTGGATCATTGGGTATTTGTCTTAGTATTTTGTTTCTTAGCTCTGGAGAGATAGCTCCAATAACACTATCTTGAGCATTTATTGTGAATTTGTTTCCTGTGGCTGCATTATGGGCCCTTTGTTTAAATTCATCTACTTTAGCATTCTGTATAAATAGGTGAGCTGCATCTATTGGGTTGTTGATGTCTTCTTGTATAGCTCTCTTTAAGTTTTGCAATGTCAGCTACTGTGTGTTTACCTTTACGCAACCTATTAAGTAATTCTACAAACAATTTGCTGTCTCTTTGACCCATGATTTCATTAAGTTCAAACATTTTAAAGTGTTTATGCCATAAACTGGAAGAAAGAACAGAATAAATCTACATTTTTGAGGTCTTTGAAAATATGAGCATCCATAACAGATTCTAATTGGAATAAGTCACCAATAGCAATTATGCTCACACCTCCAAAATCCTCTCTACAGCCTTTTATATCTTTAAGCCTATTGTTTAGTTGTATTGCAAACATACCATTTCCTACCATTGAGATTTCATCAACAAAAATCAATTGACTTCTCAAAGTGTTTAGTCTACTTGAATCAAGCTGTTTGTAATTTCTCAGTGATTGATTGGCAGGAATGGCCAGAGTGCTATGAAGAGTGTCACCCTTAAGCTTTACCAGTTGGAGCTAATAGTATAACTATGATCTGATGAAAACCATCACCAGCTCTAGTGTTATAATACTTAAGCACTGCCTGATACAAAGCTTTTGTTAAATGCCATTTGTCAACACCAGCCCCTGCACTGAGGAAGCAGTAGAAAGGGGTTTCTGAGGTTTTAATCTGATGTAAAATGTGTTAAAAAAATTCTTTTTGCTCTTTATCGGGTGTCTGGACCATTTGACGAAAATCAAAATCAGGTAATTCATTCAATATAAGTGATTCATTATTCAGCGATGTTGATGAAATGTTGAGATCATCAAAGAGGTCATAGTTTTCACTAAAATCAGGATGTAAATCTTCATGAGATCCAATCCTTGAACGGAATTGGTCAATGGAGATCCGCATATTTACTTGTGTGCTTGAGCGAGCAACAACAACAATCCAACTAACTAGAAACTCAGTTTATTAAAATAGATAACACTCTTGACAGTTCAAGGCAAACAATAGTTTCTTTCAGTTTGTGACACTTTGAGACACTCGTGAGACATTTTGAGACACTAGTGAGACTCTTTGAAGCGCAACCCGCACAAATACATTCAAGCCGACAAATGTTGGCTTGCGAGAGTACAATGACTCCTTTCAATCTGACACAACCCGCACCGAAGGTCCAAGCCGATAAATGTTGGCTTGTGAAAGCGTAAAAGCTCCTGTGCAACCTGCACTGAACACAAGCCGCGTTTCAGCGTGTTGACTTACGTGAAAAAATCTTTTGTTATAGACACCTGAAGAAATAACGAAACAAACGCCTCAGATTATGAAAGAAAGAACACAAACCAGGTGTACAAACGTAATCGCCTTTCGTAAGAGCTTAATCGTGAAGCTCCCACAACAAAATTGAAAAGTTAAAGCACGCAAAGAACCCGTGAAAATATGAAATGACTTATCCTTACCTTGGAAACAAAAATCCCCAAGAAACAAACATGAAATTCCGAATAAGTTCTCCAAAACCCAACGACTGAGAAGAGAAATGGCCGCCGTACAATACACTATGAAAAAACGCCGACTGGAATCCAGTCTTCACGGCTCACTGAACGCAAATAGAAACCACGTGACAAGCACTTCTCTCTCGTGGACAAATAAATAAAGAAATAAATTTCGCGGGCGTTGACTAAGTGTGGGAAATTCCACACAAAAATTGTCTTCAGTTTTTAGATGTCATCCTTTCGCGGGCTTTCGCAATATTCGCGGGTTTCATAATTTTCCCGCTGACCAAAATTACCGTGTACTCTTACCCTCGACGAACACCTTCGATATAGCGTCACCCTCGATTGCATGCTCTCCTGACATCCGCATCAATGTAGCCGTCTTAGCTGAACTCTTTCTGGCTATTTCACGTTGAAGGTAAGGCCCCTGAGAATTTACTGTACTAGAAAGTCGTAGAAACCTTGCCGGAATGAAATGATGGCCATGCTGACCGTATAATTGTAGTGAATATTCTGAACGCCAAACTCGAATCTGTCGTTGTTTTCATTCGTATTAATGGTTTGTGTTTCTTTCTGTCATAAAAATCGTTTCTCCAGTGATATTAAGTGGATTTTTAGTGAAAACAGTTGAGATTTTGAGCTATAAGTTAGGTAATGCGTACTTTTTTTGCGATGCTTGAAAACATGCTTAACCTGATGTTAACCTAATTAACAAAGATATCGTATGTTTAAATAATCGTGATTTAGGTGCACGGACGCGAACCCAACAGCTTTCTGAAACGAATTGCGGAGAACGCTGAAGGAAATGGCTGAAGGCAATCCACATGGTCTTGAACCTTACACGAACATGCAATTTCGTATGTAGCTCACAGATTGAGCTATTGCATACCCAGTAATTCACAAATCTCCTACAGTCAGGGAATACCCATGTTCCTGATCGCATAATTTACCAGACGAGTTTACTTGTCATCCGAGCAAAATAGGACATTTGTGGGACTAAAGTATATGGAATACAGACCAAGAGTAGTAACTAATAGTGTGCTGTTCCATTGCTTTACTATGTTCTAACAAAAGCGTTTATACTTGAAGAATTACGGTGCTGTAAACGATCTGGTAGATGCTCCCTCTCAGATAAATGCCTCTTGTCCAAGAAATGCTACCTATGCTGGTAAGTTTGCATTAGATGCCCCTATTGGATGAATGCCCTTTGTTTAATAAACCTGGCTTAAAGAGGATGATGTCTCTCAAAAATTTTGATATGTGCTACTTACCCTATGTCTTTCTATTTATTTAATTTGCAGCTGTAGCTTTATCGAAAAGATATGAATGATGAATCAAAAAAAGAGGTTGAGTGCCAAAGTATGCCTTGTGCCAATGTCACAAAAGGAACTTCCCTCAAATGCATTGAAACAATATGAAGAGTTTGTGAGGAAAAGAAATAGCAGTGTGCTTAATGTAAACAAAGCTAGAAATTCTCTTTGGACTGTACCACCATCTCAGGGTCCTTTCCTTGGAAAGCATTGTCATGCTGACACTGCCATCACCTCAGTTACATCAAATGACTACACAAATGAACTTGGTATGCTTGCCAAAGATATTCTAACTGATAATGGTACAGTTTCTGACTCTGTTAGCCAAATATCTCCTATGGACTTTCCTTGCTTATCAGAAGTGAGTCATGGTAACACAGAATCTGTTTATTCAAAGTCTTTGGTGAATGGGAGAAGAAATTCTGTGGCTTCATCATCCTCAAGTGAATCAGCACATACTTCTGCTGGTAAAAAACTTACTGCCTCACTACACCTTACACCTATAATGTGGGACAGATCAGGATCCACTGGTACTCCCATTCATCTTGAATGTAGTGAAACAATGTCAGATATGACTGATGATTCTCCATCTTCTGAGTCAGAAAGGGTGAATAACTATTCACCCTTTTCACGAAATAATTTGGTAAGTATCAATTATGTAATTATCATCTGATTTTTCAATGGACTGAAATATTTGGTTCTTTGGTGCTGCTTTGTTCTAGCTGTGCAAGCATAGAGGTACCCCTTGAGCCCATTTTTATCCCTTTTTCTACATTTGTTTATCTTGGATAAAAATGGTGTACTTTGAAGCAAAAAAGTACAAATGCATAGTAAGGAAATCACATCCCTGGAATTTTATTCTTTGTGCCCTTTACACCTTAATGTCAGTGGGCATATATTGTCCATACCATTCTGTATACAATTCCTGTGTTACTGGGAAAGGATTTTGTAACAATCAAGAGCTTCATAAGTTGATGATCATTTCCTTTATTCTCATGACCTTAATGTGGGTGAAACTTTAAGGAGATAAGATGTCAGTCAGTCTCAGGGATTAAAAGGTTAATGTTCATTTTATCTCTTTGTGTCTATTTTACATAAGAAACAAAGAGATCCTTCACACGAGGAAATGTTCATGACATCAGTTGTATCTGGGCAAAGTGATTCTAGATGGCATCTGGATGAAAGTGTCTTTCCTTCAAGTGTTGTTTCATCTAATGACAATGCCGTGTGCGGCTGTGAAAATTTATCCTTTGACCTCAGCAGTTATTCTCCTCCATCAAGTCCAGTGTCAGATGGAAATGAATCAATTATTTTGAACAATTTTCCTAATGAAGTTGAGGCCCCAAATGAAAGATGTTTGTCAGGAAAAAGGCAAAAACCTATGAACTCAAATACTAGCCTTCTCTCTCCTGAAATAAAGCTTGTGCCTCTTCACGAGAAAGCTGTTGCTGCGAGTAAGAAAAAGTCATCACTTTCCAATGGAATTGTGTTTAGGAGAGAGTCTCCAAATCCACTTGGGAATCTTGTTGTCAAGGTGGAGGACATTAAGGAAAAATTAAAACCATATGCTGGAGGAGGTTTTACTCTTTGTGAAAGAGGACGGTTTACAAATTCTGGGCGTAGAGTTGTAAATGACTACTCTGAAAAATCCCTCATTAATGCTTCTGTCTCACGTACCATTCTAGCCTCACCAAAAGTAAAGAAACGTAAAGCTAGATGCACAGTTCAAAATTCCTCAATGAAGAAAGGGAAGAAAGCAAGGCTCCAGCTAAGAAACTGTGCTAAATTGAAGAACAAAGCACACCTAAAGTATGAAAACTTGAAGTTTTCTGAAATCAATACTGTGTCCAGAATGTCAGTTAGGTACAAAGTTGCTTTTCAAAAGTGGGGATTTGTGTTTTCAGGTGCTTTAGACCTTATTAATCAGAGACTGGCAAATCAAAATGCCTTCTGGGATTCATTGGGGTCTGATGGATAGCAGTTTCTATGTTTGGGTCTCTGATGATGGAATTGAGAGAAATGACTTGTTTTTTCTAAAGCTGATCTTAGAAGCCCACAGCTGGCGAGAATTTTAACAATGTTGGTAGGAATATTTTTTTATTGAAGTTTCATAAAGAGAATTCCTTTTTGTGGAGTGTTCAAGTCTGAATGTGTCACACTACATTGATAACCAGCATGAACGTACATTTAGTTTGCAGCCGAACTTCGTTATTAAACCATATGTAGGGGTTGTTGTGGAGAGAGTTGGTCTTTTTTTTTCGAATAATTTTGATATTTTCTTTAATTTATTGAGCAGGAGGTTGCTTTTATAATGGTCACTCATGCAAATTTAAAGATACATATGTAGTAACTTAATTTCAATGAAATTACACTAAAAGAACTTTTAAGAGGCTATGTTTAAGTAAGCATATTATTACAAATCACTTCAAGACTATAGCACTTGCAAAAATTGCTTACAACCAGAGCTATTTATTATTGCTATTATTATAATTATATAAATTATTTTGTTACCTCAAAAATTCATTATTTTGGTTTTCCAATGAGATTTCCAGTTGTATAGTGTACATAACTGCAAAGAATAGTGTAGATATTAACCATCCATTATAAAGAGCACAAATTGGATCTTTATAGAAATAAGGTATTCTTGATGCATGCATTGACTAAGAGTAGGTTGGCATTCAGCTTAGATACAGTTTAGTCATTGAGAAGTGGCATTTCAATGATCAAACAAAACTACAGAAAATATTTATAGGCAAAAATTATAGTTAGTTCATAGGTAAGAGGTTTGGGTCATGGGGTTGAAGGTGAAATTAGAATGCATCATTGAGGTCGGAACAAAATTTTAGGGCGCTTAAGTGACATTGTTCTGCTTCCATACTCCAAGCCCTCCAGATTTTGCTTTTAATTAGCTTCAATTAATTTTTTTGAGAGTATATAACAAGATTTAGGAAGTCTCCTGGTGGCAAATTTGTTATTAGGGTATGGAGACCACAAATTCACCTTCTTGTTACAGATAATTCTAAACTAATCTCGAATGAGTAAGTTGTTTAAGAGTCTTAAACGTTTACCATTGTGGAAGGTTTTGGAATGATTTCATGCAAATTATGTCAGGAGCCTTATACCTTTTGAATCGTTTCCAGGTAAGTTCAGTAAGTTTTGCCAATATTGATATATTTTTTTATAACTCATTGGTATCTTCGCTGAGAACTTCAATGCATCAGTTGTGTCACATTTGCTTCAAATTGGGTTGTTATTGTATGTCGTGTGTCTGGATTTTGCATACTGACAATTTTGACAAATCAAATATTTTTTATATACTTCGGGTATGTTATATGAAACAGACTGAAAGTGCTTAATTTGTTAAGTTCCCAAACGAATGTTGAATGAACGAACTTCGTTTTAAAGAGTCAAATAAAAATATTACCACAAAAGTTGATCGATGTGTGTATCTTCTAACTTTGTTATAACCAATCAACGTTAGAAATACCAGGTTCAGTGTCGTTATGTTGGAAGACCGTCAGTTAATTTTAAGGGCGAGACTATTATGTTTTTGAGAAGAAATTAAATCACTGAGGACAGAAATTATTTTTTTCTCTGTCGTAAATTACACAAACAGGCCAAGACTCGATTCAAGAGACCATGAGCTGAACTACCCATGTTCGATCATCATAGGGTTTCTCCATGTGCGTGATTTTTTCATACTTGAAGAGCGTGGGGCACTTTCGTTGCGATCGTGGATCCACTCGTTGAATTCTGTCTTGTCATACATTGTTTTGCGAAGTTGCATAGCCTCGATGCCTACAGTTTTTGCCAGTCTTGACCAGTGACTTGGTTGATTACGTCGTTGGGCGAAGCACATCATTTTCTGGGTGCATCGTTCGGCATCCTGGTTACGTGTGCCACGAATTTCATGTGTTGCTTCAAGGCAAAACACCGATTTTGGTGGTTTCCAGGCCCAGTTCAAGCTCACCATGTCCTCGGGATTCTCGCGTTCGCGCGCGACCGCGCCGCCTTCTGTTTATTCTCTCTCGGGGGTGCGTTCTTGCGCGCAAAGCCGCCCTTAATCATGTTTCGCAGGATCAGGGTTTGTCAGGGGACTGTTTGCGTGGCAATCGTCAACCCTTGGAGGTCCCTCGGAGTGACAACAATTCATGTAATTCATGCAAGTCATGTAAACGCCTACAAACTTTTCACGGGTAAAGGGTTACTCTTCGCTGTGGTTCAACCCATTTTAAGAGTAAGAAAAAAAGGGACAGTTACTCGATGGGGTCCCAAATAATGTGCATAGCGTTAGTAGCATCCAAAATAGCAAACTCAGCTTAACTCACTAGATGAATTTATGAGGAGTTCGATAAAACTTGACTGACAAACTGTGTGGGTAAGAACGCACGAGAGACATTTTATTGATCGTGTCACTTCAATGTATTATTTTAAGGACATTGGTTAAAATACGTAGCATGACCCTCTTTCCCCCTCCTCCCCCCCCCCCCCAAAAAAAAATTGCACTATTAAATAGAGTTCACGTTCCACGTTACCCCCAAAACGCGCGTGGTAATTGGTGCTCACTCTAATTGATCACGCTGATGAAGTCTAAACGGACTTATCATCCACTCCGTTTTAACCCTTTACACCCTTAAGTGTTTACATTGTGAATATTTTCAACACTGTTCTCTGCACATTTTCCAAGATACTGACAAGAAGAGTCAAGAGATCCTTCCGTTGGTGATTATTTCCTTTATTTTCCTAACCTTAATTTTTTACTTAGTTGTGATTATTTTGAGGTGAAATTAGCTGCTAGTGACTCTTAGGGCTTGAGCGGTTTAAACCCTTAAAGTATCACACGACACCCAGAATTCTCAAGAATGCATGAGGTAACAATTATCAAGCTTCATCATTTTCAAACTTCATGGACCTAAATACTGTAGACATGATTGCTGCTTCACGTGTGGTTAAAACAAAACCCACAACGATTTGTTCGCGACTTTTCGCCTTACCTAACCATCTAAGTGTTAAATTCCCTACGGATAATAGGCAAAATTCTGGCCTCAGGGTTTTACCAATATTACTGGGTTTCAAAAGCCATAGGCTCTTCGCACTTCTAGCTTTAAGTGAGGTTACCTGTCAGGCAGGAAACTAGAAAATTATTGAAAATTTCATTGAGTCGTTTTGTGTAAACGGGTCATTGATTATTTATCCCATTGGTGCTCTACGCTAGTATCATTCCCTTTTTTAATATTTCCTGGTACAATTAACCCAAGACTGGAATTAGGCACTCGACAGTCTTAGATTTTATGCTTCTCTTTGCAGTAAAACGGATAAAAGTAGAAATATTTGGCCTTACTTATGCAATTATGGGAACAAAATACAAAAGACCGTCATAGATTCAATGTCTGATCGAACGGAGATTTACAAGTAAAATTTCCAAATTTTCTTATTGCGCAATTGTGGCATTAGGTTATTTTTAGCTTTCAAATGGATCTTGAAGAAAAAAAATAGTAATAACGGCAATGTTTCAGAGAGAATCATACCATGTCAGTCATTGCTCCTTTAAGGTATTTTAATATTTAGATAGGAGTCCAACAAATGACAACTGCGAATTGGTGACACCCCCTCCCTACCACTTGTACTTCTTTCATCGATAAACGTGAAAGAAAATACGAGTGGCAGGGACGAGTATCCCAAGAATATTTGCTTCATGGGTTTCCCCAAAATATTCTTAAAATTTCTTCGTAGATGTAGTTTTATATCTTTTTTGCCTACAACCACTATCCTACCAGCTTACCATCTATTTCACTATTCTATTTCAGTCTTATTTGATGAAGTTGTGAAACGTGTGTTCGTCAACACACGTTTCTTGCAACGCTTGACTATGTTGCCCCTTCGATGTGAGTGCACTTTATAAAGGAATCTGAAAAAAAAATAAAATTGGGAAAAGCTGAGTAACGCAAAATATTGAATATTTAAACAATAGGATCAACGCTTTTCCACATATCGCCTATTCTCATGATTTAAGATTTTCCTAAAACTTAAGACTCTACATAGCTAGATGAAAGGGAACAAAATTGCTGCGATGCAAAATGACCTCCACAGAGGTAGGTTGGTGGATAAGGTATGATATCGTGCGCTTGAATTCAACTGTAAAAATGTTGACTCCTCCGTTAACTGAAACGAGGATGTTAGATGCTGTCGACATCTTCACCACTCACGCAAGAATGTTGAAAACCTGTCAATTGAGCAGATGAACTGCCTAAAATGCAGGTGAAATCGAAGTTAATAATAGATGATAGACCTTAAGCGCACATGTTCCATAAGGACGTGTAATTAAAATTTCACAAAAAAAGCTAATCGTGCGCGAAATTTTGCCAGAGTGGATGGTGTTCTCTTTTGTGTCCAAACATGCGTCTTGCTATGAAGAGACACGCCATCAAAGAATTGATATATTGCGTGCAGACTGCTTTTGAAATATCACGCTAGCGTGACCGGTGGAGGCGCAGGTTTTTTCAGCTTCACAAGGCGCTCAAGAAAGGAGGCTCTGTTCTATACATATACACAGAGACACTGGATCTGTCTATACCCTAGAGCTAAAGCTGGTCAGAGGGTAAACGTTGAATTTAAGAGCGCGTGGTTTTGCCGGCTTTTAGCTTTTGTTTGTGGAAAACGGAAACTTGACTTACGTATGGAATGACTCGCGAAGGTTACCCATGATGAAATGAAATAATAAATGAAAACAAAGTTAAACTTTATAGCCAATAATATCAAGAGGCTTTGGACGTAAGAACCCTTTTTCACTAATAGGATAATGCCACTATGCTAATTTACAGAATGTATGTAAAACAAAGACAAAAGGAAAATATAAACTCATAATTTTAGCCTTGAGCTCTTTGAAAATTCTCGCGCATGCGTGAGAAGTAGAGCAATGGGAGAAATTTTAATATGCCTTTCCAACTTTTGCTCTATGGAAGCACCTTTTCTAGTACTGCTCCTCCCAAGTTAAACCCTTGGCTTAAATTCAATTTCGTGGCTATTTTTAGTAAGCGCCTTAGATAACGGTACGGTTCACATGCCGTTGCTCCCTGCGGATATGTAATAAAACTCATAACAAAAGCGGAACGGCTCCCCCACTGGAATTTCACGTGGAATGAAGAAAAAGGTAAAAAGGATTAACCAACTTTTAACTGTTAACACAGAAAAACCAAAAGAGTATTTTTTATAAATGATTGCTGTACATATATTTTTGTTCTTCATGATCAGTTTTAATTGAAAAACATAATTTCCTGCGACATAAAATGATAGGTTGTAATTCGTAATTGTTTCTGTCGTATGTGACCCTTAGATTTTTAGAACAATACGACAAAATTGTTTAAAAGAATAAATTTTTAACACACTTCAGATGGGACCGAAGCTAATTTTGGTTGTTTACTAAAGAACAAGAATAACAAACAATTGAACTAACGTGTTGTATTAAGCTGTTGTTCCGTTCTTTTTCTCTCCGAGTCTCAGCCTTTTGCCATTCGAATGACACTCTTATACTGGCGGAAAAAATGAACCTTTACATCGAGAGCATCTCTATCAATGCACTGCGGCAATCTTTCAAACTTTCTTGTAATTAGAGAGAGTTCCCTACGATAAGATCTCGATACGAGTGCTTTGCATCACACACCAAACAAAAATCCATTAATACCGTTACAGTTTATTAGAGGCTTCAAAGACAACTTGATGAATTTGAGATAAACTTTACTTATAATCCGTCTGATCCGACAATCTTGTAACTTCTGGGTTCTTCTCTTTTCGTGATGTTTGCTCTCTTAAGATAAACACGTGCTGAAACGGTCAAAGATAATCCGTTTAGGTTACGAAAACTCGTGCACCATGAGCTTTGCTGCACAGATGTGTGATGAATCGGAGAAGGTAACGAATAGAAAGCACGTATGCAAAATCCTTTTTTCAAATACTTTATCCAGGGTAGGATGGGGATTAATATTCTGATAACATAGTGGGTTTTAGTTATACCGATTTGAAAAACAGAATATAAATCTAATAGTATTTTTTTAATCTGTTAAGCAGCACTATGGCAAAAAAAAAGCCTGGTCACAAGGCCACTTGATTTGCCGGAAGTCAGAAGGAGTTCGTTTGTTAAAGAAATGGAGTTTGTTTAAGTTAAAGGTTTGCAGAGGACCAAAAACGTTATTACTGTTTTTGCGCAAGTAATGAACAGCATTATAAAGTAAAAGCTTCATCAATGGTCTTTCCTACGAACTGTTCCTTCTGAATTTGTCGTAACAAGATAACACTGATTCAATTTCGTTTTCTACCAATGTTAAGTTAACCACAGGTAATCAAATCATTCAGTCTGTTAGCTTATGTTGTTGTAATTGTCTATAGTGAGTGTTTGCATTTCAAAATATGTCAGATATTTATTTTATCACATTTTTAGCCCTAAGTAAGCTCTCTTTTGTCTGCTTGAAACATTGCAGGCCAGATCGCTTAGCCTTGGACACAACGAACACCTCAATATGAACTTGAAAAAAAATCTTTTCTAATACTTAGCTATCGGTTTATTTGCATGCTTCACTTTGGGTTCTTCAATTTTCCAACCTTAAAAATTACGTTCCTTAACTCCCAGAGGACGTATTAGATGTAAAGTCACAAATTTAAGTTGTAAGTTACAACCGTTGAGAAAGTTGTAATTCAGTGCAATTGCAACCATTTGTCAGTTACTGCTAAGGCTCTCCCTCTGCATGAGCAAAAGCTGATAAAGTGAGTTTGCGGAGACCAGCAATTCAGGGACAGTCGAATTTCAAATCTTCAGAGAAATGCAATAATAATAATAATAATAATAATAATAAATATTTTAAGCCAGAGGCTTATGGGGTCGCGTCACAAACATACATAAATAATATTAATAAATAAAAACATATATAAATTTATCTAAAAATACGAAAAATAAATACAACTTCTTCTAAATAATAAAGAAAGATATCTCAGACACTACTAAGCAGTCACTCCGAATCCTACAAACACCAACAAAAACCAAAAGTTTATTGGTTTCTACTGATATTCATCGAATTCAGAACGACTTCCTAACAGTTTCTGGTTAGGTCAGTCACTTTTGGGCAGTCGTTCTGAATTGTATAAATATCAATAGAAATCAATAAACTATTTGTATTTGTTGGTGTCTGTAGGATTCGGAGTGACTGCTTAGTAGTGTCTGAGATATAAATCCAATATGTCCTGTCTGAATCAATTCAAGCCCGTTTGAAGCCTCCCTTGAAAATCAGCGTTTGTCTATGTTTTGTTGTTGTTTTTATGTTTTTTGTGAAGAAAAGCACGGAGGATTAGAAACCGAAAATAAAATAGAACCGAGAGATAGATTAGTAGCCGACAATTTACATGTGTTGTAAAACCGAAAACGATGCTTTTATGAAAGATCTAAGGTATTGATGGTAACATCTATCAAACAGTGGTTCCCAAAGATAATAGCTTACTACCTCAGCACTAACAAAGCATACTAGGTAGTATTTCCATATAATATTACAAGATTAAACGCCTTCTATTGAAAGTTTATTTAGGTAAAAGGTGGATAGTAATTCTACAAACTAAAATTCATCATTACGTACCGAAACTTTGGAAGTAAAAGTGGCGACTGATCAGTGACTGGTTCTACTCTTAAGTTATTCCCCACATGTAGAAAGCATAAGTCAGGAATCCAATTAGAAAGCAGAAGTTATCATCACAATTTTTCAGACAAAGAATAAAATTTTATATGCAGTTTACTGATAGCTTGAATGGTTTAACATAAGATGTATTCAGTTCTAGACTTTCAAGCCAGAGCTATCATGTAAATGAAACGTAAAATGAATTATCTAATTAGAGCATCTCTAAACAGTTTACGAAACATAGAAATTCGAAAGCGATTCACGAGCTGAGCCACGTCATTGGCCATGATTTGCATAATGAAGGGATGAAGAGAAGCAAGCGGACAGTGGAAGAGTATAATAAAAATTTGCTAAAGGTTACTTAGCTGAACCGACAAAAATTATTTATATTGCATGAACAGTTACGACGGACAGCGTTTGCACACTATCCTGTGGTTTTAAGCAATGTAGGATCGCAGCACAGCTGGTTAAAGAAGCTTACCAATTTAACAGAAGGCTTTCGCTTTTCTTGAGATTTGCTTGAAGACGAGGAATTGCATCCAAGGAAAAATACGATATGTCACAGAATTCAGACTTGCTTGGAAACAGAAGTCTCTTACTTTGGATGTACGTTAAAAATAAAGAAAAGATATCCGCAACGATTCTAAATCGCCCTATGGTGAGCTGAACTAATGCAACATCACTTGCTGAGAATTTTGCTGAAATACACATGTCTTTCACGGTTTTGGTTTTGGAGTGAAATGAAAGTAGGAGAGGTTCTTACGTCGGACTAAAACCTGAAGGAAATGAATAAAGTAGAAAGAAGCCTTGGCCCCTACTTGGCTAAACTTTGAATACCAATTACTAGTGCGCCTTAAGCACAATGAGTTTCCAGCGCCATATCCATCAGCTGTCGTCTGGGCCCTTTCACAAATGAAAGAAATTCAACTCCGGAGTTTTATGCTAAATACAAACGTTGACGGAATGGAAGAAAAAGCTGGCATACCAACGGAAATGTTTTGCTATGCAAGTTTTCTGTCGGTTTGAGTAAGCACAGAGGGTAGGCTTGATTCTATCAAGCTATTTTATCGTATCTTGAAATGAGATCGCGTGTCATTTACAGCAAAATGCATATCAGACCCGCCCAGGCTTTAATTAATCGCACCAGAGATTATCTTAAATCCCTGGCAAGAACACTTTCCCAAAAGGTGCGCTTGAATAGTCTGACCGCTAATTGTTGGTCGATTTTCAAATTCAGTTACCTCTTATGCTCTGATGGCCCTGAGGACATCCCGGCAATTTTCCTGTTTCGTTCAAGAAGACATAACAATTAAACAATTATTTCGGACACAATCAGTTACTTAAGGTGGAAACACTCACAGTGAAAATAAACATGTTTTGTCCTATGTTCTCTTGGAATAGTAGCCAGCCGCCGCAGACCATTAGTTTAGGCCGTGTTATCTTTGAGTAATTATGTATCTTAAAATTCAAAAATAAGGGGTTGATATTAAATGCTCATTAAAATTCTTGACGTGTCGTTTTTCTCCAAGTAATGGAGGTAAAATGGAGTGAATACAGATCTTTCCAGAAGGCCACGTTTTAAGTTAAAGCTTTCCAAACTGGTCGTATCTTCAAAACTAAGTGATATTTGATCCAGCAGACACTAGACTGTCGAAATATGAAATTAAAAGGTGATGGCATTTTGTTGAAAACTTTTCATGTTGGGGTGTTTGATTTCCAGACTAAGAATCGACTAGACTAAAAGAGAGTATCTATTAAATCTTTTAGACAAAGGGCATGAAACTAACCAACAGGAGAAAGAAAACCTATCTATTAAATCTTTTAGACAAAGGGTATGAAACTAACCAACAGAAGAAAGAAAACCTTTTTCATAAACTTCCTTTCGAGCCTTGTAACTTTTCATATAGATGCACCAGAAACAAAGCCACGAGCTTGTGAAAAATATTTCTAGGAGCAATATAACCATTTATCCTGGAGTGAGAATTCTTCGTGCACAACATTAACAATATGGGTCCAGGCGGACATATTAAGTGCATTTTTGATAAAATAGCCCAGGACGAATCTTATCATTGGAGAAACCAGGAATGATATCCCTAGCCTGTGTGGCCACTTGAACACTTTCGAGGCATTTTGTCCATGAAGAAATAAACAAATGTTTTTGAGTAAAAACCTTTTGAGAAGGGAGAAAAATTAGACAATTCATGCATAGTGAAGTATGCAGCGAATAAAGAATTTGAAATTAATACTGATCCGGTTTTAGAAGGGCAGACAAGAGAATGGGTGAAACCGTAATGCTTCCTCTTTTGACAAAGTTTCTAAATCAGCTCGGTATTTAGGAATATTAATAAAGCCCCAGATGAATTATCACTCGAGGTTTTTTTCAAGAAATAACGCTTTTCTTGTTGTAATCTTATAACTCCCAGGCAATTCAATAAGTCTGATAACAACAAAATTACATTCTATGCTTATATTAGCCAGGATTATCGAGACGGCATATCGACGAACCTAGCATTTTTGCCATTGCCATTTTATATTCGATTCGTCGATACGGTACAAAAAAGGCCAAAACTCTACAAGATAAAAATTATTCAGTTGGTTCGAAAGATATCTTTTATGCCAATGTAGAACTGAACGGATCTTGCTGGTTGAAAGAACACTGAATCTTTTGTTCTCACCAAAAATGTTTCCGTTATATCATGCACCTAAACGCAAGGTTTCAATAAAATCATGTGGTGATATGCCTCTATCGTTGCACATACATCCTTTCACAGAAACTCGTCGTTCCACAGGACATAAATAAAGCATTGCAATTTAGGTGCAATTAGCCTAAGGCTAGAATTAGGCACTTGACATTTCCGAAACTTGAATTTTAAGCTTTCCTCTGCTGTAATACGAACACGAGGCGAACGATTAAACCTACTTCAGCAGCTCTAGGAAGGCAATATGAAAGCCCGTAGATTCAGTGTTTTACGGCAAGATTTACAAAGGAAACATCTGAGTTTCATAGTTGTGCGATTGTAGTCTAAGGCTATTTTAAGCATCCAAGTGCAGCATGAAGATGAATTAGCCGGAGTGGAAACAACTTACGTGGCGCTATGTTATTCTTATCATTTGTGGTTTTTTTCCGCCCTGTTTTGGGGGTGTATCTTGTTTAAAGGAACTTAAAACTTAAAAATAGCTTTACCAAAAATTGCCACACCAACAAAGCAAAATAAGATATTATCATTCCAGATGTCTTCCACAGAATAAACCGAGTGAAATTATAGACAAGGCCTCCAACTTTGCTTCTATCGACGACGTCTAAAAATTTCTTGAAGATGGTTAAATCTTACCTTAAAATCATGAACATGAAATATTATCCGAAACAGTTATATTTTTTTTGGGATTGTTTTGCCTAAAAATCATGGCGAAGTCTTTCTATTTTGGTCTCAGTATGTTTTTCGCACAACAACTGCATTGATTGATAGCTGGGCTCATGGCCCCTTACTGGGACGCCATATTGAATTTTAGCAAGATACCGCATAAGCGCTCAAAATTTCCCATTACGCCCTATTTTCCCCGAGACTTGCGCTTCGGTAGACGAAACTTGAAGTAATTTAGTTATATCAACAAGAAGAAATCTTGAAATGAAACGAAAATTTCGCTCATGATGTATTACGAAATACTTTTATGTAATGAATTCAGCTGTATGCAGGCAACACGAAGGCTGGTGGAACCTTATTTACTCGAGGTCGTTTCACACCAAACAACAAAAGTTAAGCCATTTTTAAACTCTACAGTTTCAATTCCTTGTAGATAAGTATTTTAGGGAAAATAACTGACCAAAATAACTTTGCTAAGCTGTGGTTCTGGAAAAAACATTTGTTTCAAATTCTCTGTAAAAACCGGCACGTTTACAAAGCAATGGCTGTTGTGTCATAATCTTTGCCTCTAAATAATCAAAGCTATCATGTCAAAAATACAAAGACGATAATCAATTTAACGAACTAAGGATGTCCTCAGGAAGAAAGATTTTGAAATTAGAAGGACAGGGCACTTTTCTAACAACTCTTGACACGCAGAAATCCGAATACCAGGGTTTGTTTCAAAGCAGATCGAACATGACGAAACCACAATTGCCTTAAAGACTTGCTTAAACTTGAATGCGATGGAAAAATAACCTTATTCAGGGAAAAGCTCGAAGAACCAGTGAGAATAATGCATAGCAATTAATGTTAAAGTGTTCTAAATATATATGAATCCTACCGGAAATCTTCGAACGTTGTTCCACACGAAAGTTGTACAATGAAAAATGAATGAGTCTCCAATCCACTCGCCGAAGCCGCCAAGAGGATGACTCGAAGAAAATGCCAAGATTTTCCAACTGATACCAAGTAAATTACTCGAAGATAGCTCTGCCTCGTGTCATTTTAAGGAATGCCTTGATCGTTCGAGTAAGCTGACGTTATGGTAAAGCTTGAAATCTTATCTCTTCATGGCTAAGATCTTTTACCGAAAATGACAAAACACATACGCATTCTGTTATAGCCTTAGTTTTGGATACCGCGACGAAGCCCCGTAGGAACCGTCGCCACCTTGACACGAATCAGCGTAATGTTTTCTTCAAAAGCAGTCCAAGCGTGGTGTGAGTTAAATAAAGCTTAATCTTACCAGAAGCCAGAGTTATGTTAAAGAGTTTCGCACGGACCAATCAGGAGCCGAACTCGTCTGTATTAATAACCCACTGTTGTTTGAATTTTCTGTCACGAACGGTCCGAAAACCGCTAAAAATTTTCTCAACTCTCACTCACGCAACGCAGATCCTTAACTACAATGAATTTTCGTTGACAAAATTTGATCCTGTTTAAATTTAAACTTAAAAAATGCGTTTTACTTGTTTCGTGACTTTCCCGCAGCAAAATGCTACCATCGCGTTTTATTGAAAAGGGGCATACACTCAGCCAATCACATCGTAGCAAAAAGGTCACGAAAAACCAATGAAACTTCCTTCAAATCTCACTTCAAAGAAACCGGGATTTGTAAAATATTCACTTGATATCAAGAGACACTTCCCTTCCCTTAAGTATGTGTGCTGATTTCTGAAAGGACACCAAGAAGCTTCGATCTAGAGAAAATAAACTTAAGGTAAACCGTGAGGGTTTATGAAAATTTAAAATATATTTGTACATACAGTACATGATCAATTTTGCACACGAACACCTGAACAAATGGCTTCTTTCTGATCACTGCACAGGCTTTTCATGCATGAGTTATTTTGCATTTGTTCCCTCTTGTTAAGCGGGGTTACTCGGGTCAAAGCTTTATGTCTTGAGCTAAACCGCAATTAATTTGGAAGTCAACAACATTACTGGGATACAGAATAATACCTCCAAAATGAAACATCAAAATTTGAGGGTTTCCACCGGAAAGAGATATTTAGAAGAACTCTAAAGGTAAAAAGCTTTTCCTTGAAATAGTTTTTTTTTTAAACCAAACCAAAGGTTCTTGCGCATTTGACTTCTTTCAGTAGCAACACAGAAAACAATCTTGGATGCTATTTTTGCGATTCAAGCCTGTTGATTTTTTTTCTTACTGTGGAGTTAATATTAAAGCGGCTAAAATTACCCTTTTTAGCGTGGGTCGCCCAAAATAAAACCACGTAGGAACTGCCCACGTACCTGTTTGGCAAACTCTCGCTGGTACAACAAATCATTATAAACCGTAAAAATATATATTTCCCTCCTGATCCTACTTCGCGTGTCTCGGCTAAGAAAATATTGTCATTGGCACTAGACGTGATGCCTTTCTTAACAAGGCTTTTCAATTTATTTCTGTATTCGTGCAGATGATTGCGTGTTTCATACACCTTATGGCAGGTTCCTTAAAACTAATTCTCGAACTGTCAAATACGTGACACTTGACAAACACATGGACACGCAAGGCTGACTGTGGCGCCCGCGATGAGTCAGCTGACAAACTAAGTACGCATAGTTAGTTTGTGAAGAGTTTATAAAATGGCTGAAAGATTGGAGAAGCCCAAAGCTAGTCATGAACTTATATGCAACTTGAGGATGCTGTAATGTGGTTTATGTAGGTAGAATCGACACTTGACTTTAAGAAAAAAGTGGCAAGTTTTGGGGGAAGAGTATGCCAGGTAATTAACGTAACCTTTTCAGGTTTATAATTTTGAGGTTCGGTTGCTTGCAATTTTTAAGATCGAAGATCTGTATTCGGGCGTACTAAATTTCGAAAGATTTCTCTAGTAGCGCTGAAAAACATTTTCCCGCTGCATTTTAGTGTAAAAATTGTCGTTTTATTCAAGTGCTACTGAGTGTTAACATACGTCAAGTTTCTAATTTACCCGGCGATACGTCACTTAAATATTAACTGTTAAGGGTAGCTGACACACTGGCAGCCATTTACTGTATTTTGTAGAAAAATAGGGATGTTTAACCCTTTAGACTAGCTTCTTATGTTTCCATACAGTATCACCCTTGATTTAAATGTTGAGGTCATGAGATTTAGGAAATGATCTCCAAGTTTAGAAGCTCTCGATTGTCAAACAAATTCTCTATGTCTCAAGCGTGGGACAAAACGAAAATTCTGAGTCCATCTGAGGCGCTTCAGTGTTCTACCCCTGAGCCACAGAGACTCAATGGTAAGCAAAGCCCCTTATGAAACTCATGTATGACAAGCGTCCTGCACACTGGTAGGATCAGCAATGTTGATAGCATCATGTTTTGTAAACTGGATAAGAAGATGATAAGTTGTAGTTATGAAGGACCCTTATTATACATGAACTTCGTAATGAGCCTTGCACATCACAGAGTCTCTGTGGGTAAGTGGTAGAGCATTAGAGTGTGGAATCTGAAGGTCTTAGGTTTGATTTCTTGTGGGGACTCATTTTTTCTTGTTTTCCATGCTCATAACAAGGCAGAAAAAAACTTTGTCCTCCATTTCTCTACCAAGCTCAAAACTTTCCATCTTTCTTTATCCATTTCCAAAAAAATAATCCTTGTCAGTAACATAGGAAAGTTGGGAGAACTGTGTGGAACATATGAATGCTAATGTAAGGATGTAAAGGGTTGAGGTGTAAATCTTTAAACATCAGTCTTGGGGTTTTTTTCCAAGGCTTTCATTTGACCAGTAATTTTCATTAATCATGGTATTGGCTATTTTCCCAAAGTGTTAGTCTGGTTAAAATGTTTTTTTTTATTTTCTATTAATATTAGTATTTTACTTTTGTTGTGTTACAGAGAAGTACAGAAATCAATAGGAACTATTTCTTCCAAATATATAAAGCTGGCTGATTTCTCAAAAAGTCATGGATATCTCACACCTCTATCAAGAAGTTTGTCTAAGATGTTTAAAAAATTTTAATTTTTTTTAGTTTACTCATTTACCATTTTATGTTGCGCAACCCCACAATTGCTTATTTTCCAGTTTCAAGGGCTGAAAAGGTTCAAAATCTAGATGTTATTTGTTACAATATTTCCTAGTTAAACTGCCCACAGTAGTGATTAAAAAAATGGATTTTTACTTAATTCGTCTGCTTGTTAGTTCCTTATTGGTAACAAGTGCATTGAAACAATCTCATGTATCCTTACAGTTTATACTACCAATCTCCATTACTCATTTTTAGACTTGCTTTGAGGAACATTAAATGTGCTGTACACCTTCAATCTATCATTTAGAAATTGCAAAGAACTTTTTTCTTGTGATCCCATTATATTCAGACTCCTTTAGGAGACTTGAAAACATCACTCATTGATGTTTGTTGACAAAAGCCCTAAGCTTTCATTACAGTTCTGGTGTATTGAAGGTTAACAGAGATTGTGAAGACTATTAAATTTTTCAGGGAATGCATATGCAATTATGAAAGACCATTGCAGTTTTATTTTCTGGTTAAAAACTTAAGTTATACTTTTTCATTGCTGTCCGTTGTTCATCGATATTTTCAATGGAAGGAGAGACCAATAAAATCAAGGTAAATATAAATGGTTATTTTCACTAAAAACAGTATACTTTTGTAAAAATTCAGTTTGCCTCTGTGACTTCCTTTTCTACCAGGATGTTTGTGTAGATTTTCCTAAGATTTTGGATTGTTTTGTATTGAGAAGTAGAAAGCGTAGGTCTGTTGGAAACAGGAGGAAAAGACATGAGAGAAACGGGAGACAGTTCGACAGTCGTCCTTTGACAATGAAACACTCTTGGCTTATTTAACCATTGCTCATGTACATCCCTTCCAAAGCTCTTTGCCTGCTTTCTGTGTAACATTTTAGTTTTAGTTTTTCAGTTAGTTTTTCCTTGCATGAATTTTAAAGTGCTCAATTTTTACAGTCTGCCGTGGGCAATGCCAAGAAAGACCTTTTCTGAAGGTACAAGACACCCCTGCAAAGAGCACTTCAAAATGCTTAAGTGTAAGCGAGATTAAAGAAAAAAACATAACATCTGTCCATTGTTTCTAAGCCTTACCGTCACTGATATGCACATTTTTCTTCTCTTTTGATAATTCCTATTGGATCTCTCTTGGATTATTTCGGTTCCTCTCGTGACGCGCTTGTCATTTGAGCGAAAAGAAAAACACACGATGGATTCGAAACTGATCAATTAATAATCGGCTTTTATACCTGTGCCAAGTTCTGCTTCCTTGTTCCTTGCTGGGATTGAATTAGGATCTTAAGACTGATTGAAATTGATAGCTGTCTAAACACGAAGGTCGGCGGCTTACCCATCATTAAACATTCACGTGAAAATAAAATTCCTACAAAACAAACTTGAGCAATTCTACCCGGTCAGCTATCATGAAGAACTCAACTTAAACTGCAGTTGTCTTTCTCCTCGGCGTTTTATAATGGCTTTTATTCAAAACATTGGCGCACAGTGTCCATAAAGACTTTATAAGATGATCTGGATTTGAAAAATATAATCCCTCTTAGTGAATTCAAAGGGCGGTGTAATTTTTCTAGACGATCTGCTCCTGTAATGAGCTATAAATCATTTGCTTTTCTACCGCTCAGCTACGAGTTCCTTCGTTCCTCTAAGCAATCATGTCTGTCTACAGAAATTTAACTTGTAATCGAAGGACTACTTTAAATTAATAATTAAGGTTTAGTGGAGATAACATTTTAAAATCAGTCGGTTTTATCAACTGTGTCTTTTTGTTTAATTTCGAGTTTGCTTAGACTAAGATCAAACTGACATGTGACATCAGATAAATTCGTGGGTTTTCCCGATAAACGATCGCATGTTCTCCATTCTAATTAGGAGAAAAAACAGACAGTCACGCGAGAAACGAATTAGTCAACAATACTTTCAAAACCATACAGAATTCCCCCTCACAGGAAGATCTTTCTATCATGTTATAGTTGAATCTATTACGAAAGAAATCAACATTTGCATAATACGTTTTCCATCTATTTTTGCCGATCCCATGTTTCGAGCTTTTCAAGAAAGGTATTCGTATATTTGGACGGGTTGTACTCGTAGTTATCTAAGGGTTTTTTAGCTAAATGATCCGAACGGATTCTGTGTAAATATAGCAAGAAAAAAGTTGAAAGTTCTCAAGGCAGATGGAAATTTACATCGATATGTCGACACCCATAAACCCTTTGGCAGACTGCGCAATCAAACAAGCTTAAGGTGCCTTTGAAGCAAAAAGGAAGTCGTAAGTAAAAGAATACCCCCGCGGTAGTGCTATTATTATTAATTTATTTTCCGTTCACCTAAAATGTGTCATGTTATTAAGACATATCACCGATGCATTATAGACTCCAACAGTCACTAGACAATTGCCCAGAGCCTCCCGTGGCTTGTGATGCGTCCGCGCTTTGATAAACCGATCGATATTAGATGTAAGTTATGCTCGCACTGTGTAGTATTGAGTAAGCAGCTGAAAACACAACAACCACCCACTGTTAGGTCGTTTGACTTGACAACTGGCACGCCAGGCTGGAAAGCACCTCCACAGTTTTTTTTATACTTTTATTTCTATTTCGCATGTTAGAGTTGAACGCCTGTTAGCTATAAGACACCGATCACGAGTTTCTACTTCTGTTCGATCGGCGAAGTTCGAGATGCTTACGGCAGTACGTTAGTATGTAAGGCTCTGATTGTACGAGAATTTTGATCGAATTAATCGTGCTATCTGATTGAAAAATGTTGACGACTCACGAGTATTTTTTTTTTCTGCCTCTTTGGTACGTCAATGTTATGTTAACTGGGTTGTAGCCAGTGAAGAAATGAATAATCAAGGGGGAATAGCGGGGGTTGGTATGGCAGACATGAATGAGATTGAGACGATTTTTTAAGCAACATTCTCCATAAAAGGTGGGCTCTAGATGCGCAAATGAAAGTAAGGTAGCTTTTTCAAACGACCTCCCAATTCCATCAGCTTCAGCTAAACAAAAGTGCTTTTTTGTACGTTTTTTGTTGGAGTTCGCTTGCCCACATATCAAAAATAAAAGTTTTCAAAGAATATAGGAACTTCCTCTCTGGCAGCTCAGTTGGACATCTCCGCTTTGTTCTCCGCCATGAACCGCCATCATGCGTAGTTTTTTTCACATTAAATTTTATTGTCTGAAGGTAATCCTCACAGCACAAAAAATATCGATGACGATTTTTGGAAACTTTAGTTTTTTCGGGCGTGGCTTCGTAGCTTACGAGCAGACTCTCTCTGGCGCAACTCCTCTAGAATGTCGCGATCCTTGAAAAGTCTGACAGAGGCGAGTTGGCTCGCTTTCTTCGCGGCGGAAAGTCTGAGAGCGGTCTGGCACGGGCCTCCCGCAGGCCTCGCAAGATCGAGACGCTCGTCAAGTAGCGCCAAATGAGAGTATGATCAAAGGCCTTGTAGCCGGTTTCGAATCAGCATCTCCCCCTGGTTTTAAGCCACAAAATAAAGCACTATACACCGGATTACTCCTCTCTTCTTTCTAGTTCATAGGGCTGGATCCTATTTTTCAAGCTGAGGCTCCGTAATGACACTGGAAATTCGGAAGGCAACAATCTTAGACAAAACCTCTTGGGACACATTGTTCACAGAATGTTACTACTTCACGTTGAGAAATAGCTCAGGTACCTCCCGTCTTGTCAGTATACGAAAAAGAAATGGGACAGAAAAAGTGTGTGATATGAGCATGGTTTGAAAGAGAGTGTTTATTTGGCTCAACAGTTTTTCCGCAATTTTTCCAGGTACTTCTTTGGACGAGATTTTTGTATCCACTTTTCTTGGCAAATCATCTCTGTCCTTCTTAGAGGTCTAATTTTCCACTTAGAGGAACACTAAGATTTTTAAAAAGTTGTAGTTTTCTCTATTCTGCATGAAAATCGTTCCAAGTCGTCCTTATAGCGCGTCCCGGGTGCATACGAAGTCGAATAAAAACTTCCCATAGCGCCTAACACTCTTGGGCTTCCAAAGTTGGTTTCCCGCGTGGTAAAAAAAACTGAACTAGCTCAGGTTCATTTTTCGAGTGCTCATTTATTACCCAGCCATTTTATCAAAAGATCAGGTATGACACCTGAATCTGTCATCGACTCTCTTCACTGCGTCCAAACGGACATGCATCTATCTAGACTATCTAATGGCTTTCTTTGGTTTAGCGACAAATATTAGCTATCCAGCCAGCAGCACGCTGCGATCGCGTGATCTGCCATCATCGTGACCACGTGATGGGTAATCGATCACACTCAGGAAGATCGAGTCGAGTTGAAGTCTTCCTAAAAGAATGGGAATTTACAATAAATGATCTTAATTTATAATGAAATATCACAGATAGCAAGAGGATAAACTTAATCGTTGTAATCATCGCTCACCCTGTCCTGCCCCTATCCAAGATATTTTTCTTTTGCCTCGGTTCCAGGCGCCAGGTGCCATTGTCGATAACATTAATAAAATGGCGGATTGTGGCGGTTTCGGTAGTATAGATGTTTTAGTGAAGGCATCTGGGTTTTCAGATGCTGCCCTTCGTCTAGTCATCGCGTTATTCTCAGGTAATTTTGATTACATTGTTTGTGGTGAGCAGTATTTGCCAGATGACGATTACATCTTGGACAATCATGGGGTCGAATCTCGAGTTACAACGACTATAGATTTGAAATTTATCACCTAGAAAAAAGCTATCTTTTTTTTATGTTTAGTCATAGTCTCTTGCATCGCAGACAGTCACGTTCCTCTCAAGTGTTTATTCTTTTCGTGTATTTTTTTTTTTTGTCATTGGTTTTTTTGTTTTGGTATTTTATGGCAGGAGTCACAGTTACAGGCACACGTGATCGATCGACCAGTACAAATGAAAACGTAATTTATGATTTATTTGTTTCTGGACTG